>NW_028274813.1:50842348-50993863 GCF_037043125.1 Eumetopias jubatus
CCCATGCCCACCCACCTACCCTCCATCAAACCCTCAGTTTGTTCTCTATTATTAAGAGTATTTTTCCTGGTTTGCCTCTCTGTCTCTCTTTTTTTTGGGGGGGGTGTAGATGGGGCAGAGGAAGAGGGAGAGAGAGAATCTTAAGCAGGTTCCATGCTGAGCATGAGCCTGACATAGAGCTTGATCTCAAGACCCTGAGATCATGACCTGAGTCGAAATCAAGAGTCAGACACTTAACTGACAGAGCCACCCAGGCGCCCCTGCCTCCCTCTCTTTTCTTTCCCCCCATTCCCTTATGTTCATCTGTGGTGTTTCTTAAATTCCACATATGAGTGATGTATGGTATTTGTCTTTCTCTGACTTACTTATTTCACTTACACTCTAGCTCCAACCACGTGGTAGCAAATGGCAAGATTTCGTTCATTTTGATGGCTGAGTAATATTCCAGTGTGTGTGTGTGTGTGTGTGTGTGTGTGTGTGTGTGTGTACACACATACTACCCCTTCATTATCCATTCATCAGTTGATAGACATTCAGCCTCTTTCCATGATTTGGCTATTGTTAATAATGCTGCTGTAAACATCAGTGTGCATATGTCCCTTCGTATCAGTATTTTTGTATCTTTTGGGCAAATACCAGTAGAGCAATTGCTGGGTCATAGGGTAATTCTATTTTTAACTTTTTTTTAAATATTTTATTTATTTATTTGAGAGAGAGAATGAGAGATAGAGAGCACGAGAGGGAAGAGGGTCAGAGGGAGAAGCAGACTCCCCGTCAAGCAGGGAGCCCGATGTGGGACTCGATCCAGGGTCTCCAGGATCATGACCTGAGCCGAAGGCAGTCACTTAACCAACTGAGCCACCCAGGCGCCCTATTTTTAACTTTTTGAGGAACCTCCATACTGTTTTCCAGAGTGGCTTCACCAGTTTGCATTCCCATCAACAGTGTAAGAAGGTTCCCCTTTCTCTACATCCTTGCCAACATCTGTTGTTTCCTGAGTTGTTAATTTTAGTCATTCTGATGGGTATGAGGTGGTACCTCATTGTAGTTTTGATTTGTATTTCCCTGATGACAAGTGATGTTGGACATCTTTTCATGTGTCTGTTAGCAATCTATATGTCTTCTTTGGAAAAATGTCTATTCATGTCTTCTGTCCATTTCTTAATTGGATTATTTGTTTTTTGGATGTTGAGTCTGTTAAGTTCTTTATAGATTTTAGAACTTTATCTTCTTAAATTGGTTTTTCATCTAATTTTCATTTTTAAATTTAAGACTAGCAACAATTTTCTTTTTTTAAAGTTTTTAAATAATCTCTACACCCATTATAGGGTTTGAACTTACAACCCCAAGATCAGGAGTCACATGCTCTACCAACTGAGCCAGCCAGGTGCCCCAGCAAAGTTTTTTGAAAGAAATTTTACACTAGTATTGAACTGGCTTTGTACTCAGTCTTGAATTCTTTTAAAGTACTTTCCACCTTTTTCTTTGCATAAGACTTGGTGAGAACCAAACTTCCCTCTCCTCTACATTGGAAGACATGTTCTGTTCTTTTTCTTGACAGGGTTATAGTTTTTTGTATTAACTCAAATTGACTATTTACATTATTTTTGTTATCATTGTTTTGATGTTGTTTGGATTCAGCAGCATGTCTGAATTTTGCGAACGTGTGCTTATATGCAGTTGCCAAAACTGACTGCAGTAAGGCCTGTGTGGTTACTTGGCCAATTTCTGAATGCAAACCAAACACTGATTAACTGAATTTGAGAGTTTACAGGAGACTTCAAAATTGTCTATGCTTCAGCTTTCCCAATGAGAAAACTGAGGCTTAATGAACATAAACAGCTTGTAGAGAATCACACATAGTTAATGGAGGAGTTTTGACTTAACTCTAGGATTTATGGGATGAACTAAGTGGGCCTGGAGTCAAACTTAATATTGTTATTATGTGTATAGACATGTGAACACCTGGATTTTATTTCCTCTTACTCCATTATCCGTGTCTCCTTAGTTAAATTGTTTGACTTCTTTATGCCAAAATATCTCTAGGTACTAAATAAGAGTTGGAAATTAAAGTTCACTAATAGTCTAATCATTAATGGAAAAGGTGTCACTGATATAGTTAGGTTACTAAGCATATACAAAATAAGGCATTTATTAATGGTCTTTATTAATCCTCTTATCAAATAATCTAATAAACATCTCCCTTCTATAATTCCAGTAGATTAATTTCTTAGCAACAATCAAGCAGTGTTAAGTAGATTTCCAGAAAAGTATTAAAATGACCCAGAATAATATCAAGTGATTTCAGAAAAAGCAAGGACATATGTTTGCCTGGGATATGATATGAGAAAGTGATAGAGTTTATAAGGTGGTTTTTTTTTTTTATAAAGAGGAGCATTTTTGTGAAAGAGAACTTTTTTAGATGTCTCTGTCTATAAAATAAACTGTATATGGGTAGATTAAATTCTAGTTGCTACAGTATAAATTTTATTCTAGCACCTTTTTATTTCTTGGCATAATGACATATATAGTAATTTTTCTGTTGATTTTTCTTTCATGCTTCACACCAAACTGCTCAGGGCTAAATACAGAAAATTACATTTTCTTTCTAATCTGAGCATTTGAGTGAAGAATTATGTCATCTTATAAGAAGAGTGTTTTTTCATAGAATATGTTTTGCTCTCATGTTGAAAACAGTTGCTTTTTAATTTTTTAAAGCATTTATATATGTTATGCTGCCATACATGTTCATCTTTAAAATAACATAACATTTTTTCATTGATCTTTAATGAAATACTTCATGGACTGGTACTGCAATTCACAAAACTTTCATTGTAAAAAAACCTTCTGATTAGTGAACTTATCTTGCATTAAGAATAATTGGATTTTTAAACCCTGGTAAAAACAAGGTTGGCGAATTTTTGATATCCCCTTCCTCCCCCCCCCACACCTGCCCCTGGCAACCACTGTTGTATTTTCTGCTTCTGTGAATTTGACTGTTTTAGATATCCCAATGTAAGTGAAATCACACTGTATTTGTCCTTCTGTGACTGGCTTATTTCACTCAGCATAATGTCCTCCAGGTATATCCATGTGTTTTTTTAAGGCTGAATTGTATTTCATTGTGTGCATATACCACATTTTATTTATTCATTCGTTGATGGACACTTTTGGTTGTTTCTATATCTTGGCTATTGTGAATTTTGCTGCAGTGAACATGTGAATGCAGATATCTTTGAGATGTGGATTTCAGTTCTTTTGGATATATATCCAGAAGTGGGAATGCTGGATCATAGGGTAGCTAGGAGAAATGGAGAGTCATTGTTCAGTGTGTATAAAGTGTCAGTTCTGCTATATAAATAAGTTCTAGTTCTGCTGCACTGCAGTTAATGATACATTATTGTACACTTCATAAGATGTTATTAGAGGACATCAGATGTTAAGTGGTCTTACCACATGCACACACAAAAACAAAGGAACACAAGGAAACTCTGGGAGGTGTTGGGTATGTCTATTCTCTGAATCATAGTGATGATATCATGGATATTTGCATATATCCAAATTCATCAAATTGTACACGTTAAATATGTGCAGTTCTTTGTGTATCAGCTATACCTCAATAAAGTTGTTTAAAAAAAATCCTCTAAAGTTAGCCCAGTCTGAAGTTCAGTACTAAGTTCAGTACTAATTTAGAGCTATAGCTCTAAATCTCACAAAATCATGCAGAGATTACATAGTCCAGAAATATATAATTCTTTCATAAAACCTGCCTTTCTGTCTTCTTTTGTTTTTTGAAAGATGAGAATTTAGATAGGAAAAAAATCTGAAAAATTATGTCCAGTAGAACTGTTTGAATTGTTTCCACATTTCACTAATATATATATTAAGGGTCATGAAGGAAGTATACTCTGTGGAATTATTTGAGAACTCATTTTCGTAGGTTTTTGGATCTAAGTAGCTCATATCTTTGATTTTTTTTTCTTTCTTTTTTTCTTTTTTTTTTTTTGCTGGTAGCCGCAGAGAAGTATGAATCATTATGATGTGGTTCTCTACCTAATGTCATGACTAAAATTGACCTGGAAATACAAGTTTTTCTGATTCTACCTTGTCATAGAGGAAGAAATACACATAGTACTTTTAAGCCTCTCTTTTCAGAGTTATGACTTATTTTCACTATCAGAGTTCTGCTTTTCCAGTTTAAAATTTACCAAATGTTTGTGGATTATTCCCTTTGATGTTGTGTTGAGTTATGAGACATGTCATGTAAATACTGTTTGAGAGATATATCCTTTTTTCTCTGTATTTCATTGTATATTCCATTTATTTAAGGCATAGTCACAGACCCCAAACTAGGACAGTTAATGCCTCGAGTAGAAATTGTATTGTAGACTAATGTATCACAAATGATAGTGGACTAATAGTAATTCCCAAAGTGTATATAAATTCTACGTTTAGGTTTGTTGAAATAAATTAAATTGACATATAAGATACCTGATCTACATTAAAATTTTTATTAGGTAACCTGTAACTCAGTCATAAAAATGAGAGAAATTGAACCCATTTAAAATTGCTATTAATGAAATATGCATGTAGATGTGGATGCATTGATTTTACTATTCTTCCTTTTAAATTGCTATGCTTTAGTATTTCTAGCCTGAGTGGTTTCCTGGCAGCTATTTCAAGAAAATAAAATAGAAAAATGGCAGTTTGAATAGTATTGAAACATTTGATTTTGGCATTAAAAGTATTTGCTTTCTTTCTCATTGTAAATATAGAGGAATTCTTTCACCTCCTATTTGGTATTTTGAACTAACTTTTAAAGTCTATACTGTCAAGTCCAAAGGGGTTACTTTGGGCAAATCACTTAATTTTTCTTTGCTTCAGTTTTCTCATTTTGCAATGATTGCTAAGTAGATTTCTGTGATTCTTGATTTTATGTTTGTTTCTGGCTATTTTTTTGTTATCAGATTGTATATATTCACTAGCAACAATTAGTTCATAATTGTCAACACCTATCATTTTTACTATGACAAATTTGAGAATTTACAAGCCAGTATTCATGACTTTTATAGTTTTTAAAATTTCTTAGAGGTCACAAGATAAAGGAAAAAGGAGGCTATTAAGTGATTACAAACACCTCTACTTTTGAATCTTGGAGAAAAGAAACCACCCTTGAATCTTACAGGACAAGTACTATGTTCATTACTGGAAAGTGAGAAACTTTCGAAGACCACCCACCTTGAGCAGCTCGGGCAGAAGCACCAATTTTTCTATGCCAGGAACTATGTATAGAAGGTTCACTCGAATCCTCCTCTAGGTGACAGACATCCTCTTCTGTATTCTTGTTTTCTTTTCTTCTCCTTTTTCCTCTTTCATTTCTTCCTCCTTCCATCCCTCCCTTCTCTCTCTCCTTTCTTCCACCCTTTCTTTCAAAATAAGCCTATTTAAGAAAATAAACCCCCATGGCATGCATTAGTCTAACAAACTATGCTATGCAGGTTGGCTTTAAGAAGGTCTAAAATAGAATAAAGAGTACAAGAAATAATGATAACTGAGTCTCTTTGAATCCAATAACAGCAGCAAAATTTTGCTTGCTTAGGCTGTAAATTATGTGAAAAATGATTTGATTCAGTTACATAATTTGTTAATTCAGAGAGAAAACCAACCAACCAACCCACAACAGATTGTGGAAGTTTGTTGCTGCATGATATCTGAAACCTAGAAAGTTAACCTTAAGAATCAGCAAAGCAAACAAAATCAGAACAACCAAATGATAGAGAAGACAGTTGCAGACATAAGAATGGTGGCTTTTATGTATAATTGAGGGCACCGTTGGGGGCCTGTGGGCTATTGCCCACCTGCATATGGGTGTGGCTTAGAGTACAGAATGCTTGTGGATACAGTGTCTCAAATATTTTTGCATCAGTTGCCAACATTATTATGGGAGGTTGTCCAAAAAAATACATATACATCTTCCTCTTTTCTTTAAAAAAAAAAAAAAAGATGTATTAACAATGGCAACTACCAGCTGGAATGGAATAAGGGCCCACCCTTGTCCCCTGCATTCCATGCTTCATGGGTCCTATCCTTTGTGGTTCTCAACAGAACCCATCTCTCTCTCCCTATTGTTTCCAGCTCCTGATCTCTTGCAGATGAAACCTGAATTCTTGGGCTTGTGAATTTTTCCCCTAGTTTAAATCATATACACCATTTAAAAAATATGGATTAGTTGAATAGGCTATCACATATGTGCTATTTATCAAGTAAGCAATTAAGATCAAAACCAAAAATAAATTAAGGATTTTGTTAACACCTCCTCTGTTCACTTTATCCAAAATGTGAGCATTACCAAATGTTGCCATAATTCTTATCTTCTTTTTTGGGGGGGACACAGTACCCTCCAAAACATTTCCATTTTTCACAATCCTAGTTGATTAATGAGGCAGCAGATCCTAAAAAGAATCCGTAACTTCAGTTTCCAAAACACGGGTTGTTTGCTTGTATTATTTTTTGTCTTACATTTATAATGGGAAATGACTCTAGTAACATATTTTGTGCAAAGCTTTTTCTTTGATGATTGCTTGCCATCTATCACATCTGATACCTGGAAGAATAAAAACAAAATAAATTAAAAAAAATCAAAACCAGCTGGATACATACACATCAGGCACAGGGTTCTTTCAGACAGACCAATGAATTCACACTTGCCAATTTGTTTGAGGAGGACAGGCAGTAAAAATGTACAGTGTGAACAAAGACTCTTCCAGTAGTGCATAAAATGTGCACATTGTAAAAATAAGCTTGTATTACTTAAAATCTTTAAAATGCAGCATGATGTTAGCATATATTTTGGTTATATGCTCCAGAAGAAAAACAATAGATCCTCTAATATGTAGTTTTCCTGTCTTCATACTTTTTTGTACTGCCTCAGCTGATCATTTCAGTTTCCCCTGGTTGGTGGAAATACAGGATTTCACAGTGGGTGACAAACACTGTGTGGAGAAAATCTTTCCCTTTATATTTCCTGAGGAATTTGTGTCTAAATGCACATTGTCTTCCAGATGGTGATTTGGTTTATCTTCTTTTGCTACCATGGAGGGCTCAGACCAAAAAATTATATACATGTAAAGTGATGTTTAAATAATCACCTCAATCCTTTGATCATGAAAGAGCTTTGAGACTGAATTTGTTTGTGTTATCATAGGGTAAGCAGTATCTTTGTTTGTTGTCTCATAAAGAAATGTATAATACATTACTCTTTGTGATTCAGCAGTTGTAGGTGGGAAAACGTTGTGACTAAGAGTGTAACTTAGAATTAGATTCCTGTGGTTTGAACTCTAGCTTCCATCTTTTCCTGAACATGTGAACTTTTGTTATTTACTTTCCTTCTTCAAGCTTCAGGATTCCTCTATGTTCACCGTAGATGATACACATTATCTAGGGTTATATGAACCGTCAATGAGTAATTTAATGTGAAATATGTAATAGAGAACCAGGTATATTTAAAAACTTGGGAACATTCATACACACATATGTGTGTATATATATGTGTATATGTGTGTAGTTATATTTACATTTTGTGTAGTAGTTTACATTATACATTGTGAATAAATTATTATGATAAGCAATTCTAAGAACCATAAGGAGTAAAGAAACTGATATTTCTGGAAGAGGAGTACACTAATCTGGTCTTGCTCTGCATTAGGATTTATTTGTTGGCAATAAGCATTTATACGTGTCTCTGCCTGCCAAAAATCCTTGATTTTTGTGGTAGGTGAGAGGCAAGACGAATCTAGCAGTAAGGCAATGGGAAATGGAAGCCCAGCAGGCCTTTCTGTCGATGAGTGTCAGATGATATGCTTGTTTCTTATATTCACATAGACCTGCATTTACATAATTTCATGTCAAGAACAAGACTGGTATATATCAGGAAACAAATGGCTAGATATTCCCCATTTATGCTTCTGTGTTCATTCTCCACCCTTGCCCCTTTCCTCAACAACCTCACCTGTGTGGGCTGACACCAGTGGGCTCCCGTGTCTTCCAGCCTCTAATTCCGTGAGACCAGTGAGACCAAAGGGTGAGATGGGTTTGTAGAAGAAGAGGTTAAGAATTTCTTCTCCTCGCTTACTCTGTGAGGAAACCACAGTTGGTTAGTGGCTCCATTCCTCTGGCTTAGCAGTGGCTCTTGTCTGGTGGCCCTTTCTGGCCACTGGCCTGGCCAGGTCCACACTTCCTGTCCCTTCGGACCTTGGTTGTGAACTGGCTTCCCACTCTCTCTAGTTCCAGAGTCTTTCACTTCGTTGCTTTTTCCTTACCTCTGCCCTTCCCTTGGTAAACAGTCCCTTCATTAATAACTCTTTAATCACGCCTTTTGAAAGTGGCATATGATTCCTGACAGGACCTTGACTTGATAAAAATGTCGTCAGTGAAACAAAATTAATGATTTCTCTGTAGAGAGAAAGGAATAATACATTATTCTACTCCAGGGATCAATAATACTTAGTATCTCTATTTCTAAAGCCAAGACAAGCCGTAATCAATTTGCTTGAATTTCTCTCTCTCTGTGATTAAGAGTTTATAAAAATGCTTACAACTGTGTGTATTTGTATACTATTGCATTCGCCTAAGGGCAGAGGAATGCTGTGGCTTGCATTTCAGAACAGCAGGTGTAACAGCGTGGTGGAGAGTGGCTGGAGAGGGGTAGAACTGAAGGCAGAAATAGTCATTCAGAGACTGTTGCGTAGTTTAGGTAAGAGATGAGAGTAACTTTGACTAGGTCAGTGGGAGGAAAATGTACTGGAAAGGAATAATTTAGAAGTTACTTAGGGGGTAGAATAGCACCATGGTTAGCCTCTTACCAGCTCTGTGACCCCAGGCAAGTTCTTTTACCTTTCTGAGTCTCTCTTTTTTTCTTTATCTGCAAAATGAGGAGAATAGTACCTATATCAAAGAATTGTTATAAGGATTAAATTGATATGTGTAATGTACATAGAATAGTTCCTGGCATGTGGCAAGCCTATAACACCCACTTTAAATATTACTAGTAGTATCTTTATGGATGCAGGATAGAGATGAAGAGAACATGTCTGGGATGACTTGCAGATACTACAATTTGGTGGAGTATGTGATTTTTGGTGTCATTCACTGATAGGTAATTTAACAGAAACTTCAGACCTTTTCTGTTAATTCCACATAAATTTGTGGGGTTTTTTTTCAAATTTACATTGTTGTCATCTTAGATTACTGTCTGTTGCTGTCATCCTCATGCTCAAATTATAGCTAAATAAAACCCACATTCCTTCGTGTAGAATTCCAAGTGCATTTGAGGGATCTTCCACTTGACCTGTGTCTTAATTGATCCCTTTATTTCCAGTAGAGTCCCCCACAGTGGCCAAAGACATCTTTCTTGCAGTTCGTCTCGCCTAAATTGGCCTCCTTATAACTTAATCTAATTTAGTCTTATGTATCCACAGAAACCTTCTGTGGCTCCCTGTTTTTCCAGAGTATATGGTCTTAACTCCTGACTCTAGAATTCACAGCCCTCACTAGTTTGGCCTACCTGTCATATTGTTTGATTTTCTCATTCTATTCCATTATCAGGTATTTACATATCCTTAAGAACTTTAATCTATTTTGCCTCTGAGTCTTTGTTATAGCGAGTCCCTAAAACTGACATATATCCTTCTTTCCTACCTGTGCCCAATGAAGTTCTACTCATCCTGCAAAGGTCAGCTAAGTCCCAGTTTCTCAGAAATAACCTTCAGAATTCCTCCTCCTGTTTTTGTTGTGTCTCTCCCTCCCTCATTTCCCTTTGCTATGCTAAATGAAGATCTATTATACTACTTTTCAAAGTATTCTTGTATTAGAAAATAGGTTCTCAGATTTTATTGTGAATGTCAGTCATTAATACAGCTTCTTGGATCATCCGATCCAAAAGATTCAGATTCTTTAGGCCTGCAGGTTTTAATGCAGATGCTTATCTTAGGATGATAAATGGTCAAAGAGAAAAAGGATTGACCCTGCCTGTCACCCAGCCCCACAGCTCCTTCTCTTGGCGTGAAGCCATGATTCTCATGATTGAGATATCTTCTCCCCCGGGTGAGCGGATGGGTGCAGTCATCCCAGTGACAGTTGATTCATGACTGAGCATTGCTGAATTCTCCATTTCAGTTTCTTAGTTAAGGTTAATTTGAGAAATCAGTTCAGATCCTGAAATGTCCAACCCCCAAATCAGAATCTATGACCAGTTATACCCGTATCTTCCATGTGATTTCCTGATCTCATTCTTAGCACATTCTACTTCTTGTTCTTTGTTTCCCTCTGCTGCTTATTATTGGCCTCTACTTCTAAAATTGTGCTGTGACCGAGTAGTCATGCCCTGTTATTTGCTTTTGTAATAGAACTGTTCTGCTTTTTATTAAGATGCATGTGCCTCTTTGTCCTTGCTCTGTCTTCCCCAAGTTTGCCACGTCATATATGGAGCCTGCATCTTTTTGATTTAATTACTCTGAAGGCTGCCTAATTTCCCTCTCCCCCCCCTCCTCTCTCTCCTTCATACAATGCTGAACAACATTTATAGCACTTAGCATCCTTTCCTTTCTCACCAAGGTAAGATAACCATTGAGCAGAAATCAAGACAAAACCCTTCACATTTTAAAAAATTTCAAACAACTTATAAAAGATGACAATTTAAACAACTTACATCTGAATCTAAAATATGGAGGTTCATGGTCAAAAAGTAAATATGAATAAATTTGTTCCCTTTGCATGTTCATCCTATTTTTCAAGTGAACCAGGAAGGAAAAAATCATGAAAAAATTGTCTTATGATAATTTTGATAAAATAATGATGGTTCAATGGTTCTTGGCCAGAAAAGTCCACAGAGAATTCCAGAATCTGAACTAATTTGCACTGAAGAAAGAAAATATTCTGACTTTCTCTAGATGAAAGGTAATTTTGACATTTTCTGAGTGATTAATGGAATGTCATTTTTAACATGCCATTCCCAGTGATTATGGTACAGCAGGCCCATGGACAACACTAATACATTTGACTCTTCTAAGTATACTTTGACCTTCTGCAAGAAAGAATGTTTTATATACTTTTGTCTTACAGATCTTAATGTATTTTGTATAAGGCATCTACTCAAATATTTCCTATATTGAATTGAATGGTATTATTTAACACTAAGTTTTTCTTATGCCTATTTCTTTCATGCTATTTCATGCTTTTATTCGTACTATGTTCCTTTCTAGTTAATTTTACATTCCTCCCACCTACTCCCACTCCCACACTGCTTATGCCAACCTCCACTTTCGAAGTTGCATTGCAAACTAATTCTAATTGAGGACGCCATTCTAGTTGAAAATGCTTAGTAACTTTTATAGTTATGGGCAACTTTATTTTCTTTGTCTTTTTTTCTTTTTCTCCTATTTAGGGAATGAACTGTTTATCACATCTATTAATCGAATCTAGCCACAAGTCATTTCAAGAATAACTATGGTTGAGCCCCTTTTTTTTTGAATTTTTGCATAAAGCCACTCAAAAGTGTCATTTGGAAGTATATACTGTATGCTGCTACATACATGACTTAACAAAGTTCATTCCAAGACAGTGGTTAGTCTTTAAATGGGGGGAGGAATCTTCTACCACCCCAGAATTTGTGCCTCTGCTTCTCTGACAGTCTTAAGACCTTCTCCCATTTATTTGAGGCAAGTGCAAGCTTCCTATTAATACTAAGTGGTTTCCTGGGGGAGAGAAATGTATGTGTTTGGAGAGCAGGTGGTGGTGGTGTTAGAAACCATGGCAGCGAGGAGGGTGGGGGCGGTTGTATGTTAGCTGACATAATCTAATGCTGGTAAAATATTTTACGTATTTGCATCATGGCTCATGGTGCTGGAAAAAAATTCAGATTTTAGGTAAATAAGCAGAATTTTAAAAAAATAATACTAGTCTACTCTTCATAAAATCTAGAATATTGTACTCTGTCAATCCAGATGGAGAATCTGAATACCCACAGATGATGAATACAATCTGAGATGTGGATATGACATTGAAATTACTTTTTTTATATGCAAGTCATGTTTTTGGGTAGTGTTGCATTAAAAGTCCTGCCTCCTCTATTCTAGGCCTCTTCCTGAAGGATAAAATCAGATTGAATTCTCTTTCTCCAGGATCTGTATCTCCTTATCAGGTTGCTTAACTTCATTAAATTTTAGCAGTAAGCTTTATTTTTCAGTTTGTTATTTTCTTTCTAGAGATCACTAATACTAAAATAATGATAATAATAAAGCAGTAAGCAAATTACTTTGCAAACCTATTTCTCAAGACTGCTATCAGAGGGTGATCTAATTTTGACACTTCAGAACTTGTCAGCAGAATACCTATTAAGGAAGAGAAAACATTATTTTACATGTAGGGCCCTTTGGTCCCCTCCCCCCTTACAACTAGTTACTCTGCCATTTATGGCAATTTCTGCTCCCTAAGTTTTTAAAAACCTATGCTCTGTGACATATGGGCCTCTGTCTGGTCAGTCTGTGTCTCTGGTGATAGGGAATCAATCCAAATAGAATACTGTGAATAGAAATTCTTTTCTTTATATAAAATATCTTGGAATCTCTCTCTTTCTTCACTCAGTTTACTATTACATGTGAAGTTCAGTATTTTGGAAAAAAGTCATTTTTAGCATTTAATAACAAACAACCTAGCTATTTCTGTCTAAATAGAATGCAGCATGCAGTTATAAAATCATAACTTCCAGAACTGAAAGGGGCCTTGTTAAATCATTACAAAACAAATTATTAAATAATTGCTATTCTCTTTCTGAATATATGTGATCAATAGTTATTAATGGTAGAGAAGATGAATGAAAGACATATCAATTTTCCAGACAAAGAGATTGTGGAAGCTTATTTTGGTAATGCAGTGTGACTACATCCTTATAAAGATCATTGTGTACTATTCTGAAGCGTCTTTAACTTGTGTAGCTAAACTGCTACTTACTACAATGATATGTTAATTTTTCTTCTTTCTCTGGCTCAGATAAAACTGTAGTAAGTTGAGTACCACAGGGTACTAGATGATGGTTAGTTAGCTTTAGTAGATCTTGCAAGATCTGTTTGTAGTACAGAAGAAACCACAGCACAGGAAAAAATAACCTCATTCCCAGATTGGGGACAACAGGCATTGAACACTGGCAAGCCTAGCAGCTAGATGTTGGGTTTCAGTCAACAATCTTTAAGGCAACTGGCCTATGGCACCTAGCAGTGGGATGCATCTTTTGTTCAAGACATTTCCTTTGATAAATAAAATTTGCAGTTATTATTACATGTGATCTTAATGCTCTATTGAATACAAGCTGTGTCAAAAAGCAATTAATTGAAAGAAAGTAAAAATACCAACAGACTATTTCCTTATTGCCGTGACTTTGGTGAGGCCTGCCATCACACAAGAGGGAACCCCAACAGCCAATGTATAAGGATTATCCAGAACTGATTGGAAAGTCGCTTTGGGGTGTGTGTGTGTGTGTGTGTGTGTGTGTGTGTGTGTGTGTGTGTGTGTGTGTGTGTGTACGTGTGTGTGTGTGTTTCCACTCTCAAGCTAAGAAAGAACAGCCAGCCAATCACTCAGAACCACAATCTACTCTGTTTGCCTTCTTTCCCCTTCAAATATATAATTTTCAGACATATATATGGCTTATATTTTTCCTGGAAAGGTTTCATCCTTTCCACAGTATACTCAACAGGGTGTTCCTGGAACTCTTCAGCCAATGAAATCCGTGCTTATGTCCCCTTTGGCCATTAACTTTTATAAGTTTTGGTTTAGTTTTATATGGTTTATAGTGTTTGATGGGTAAATGTCAGAGATAGATGGCTTTCTCCTAACTTTAGTACAAATACAGATACTCAAGACAGTCTTAAATCTCTTAAATCCAGGCTATTCCCCTCCAGGAAAAATACAGAGTAATTTATGTTTTTGATAAAAATTTTAGATTTTATAACCATCTCTCCTTTATTCTTATTGTATTTAAGTACAAAATAATGGACTTCTCCACTCAGAATACTCAAATTTCTTTTTAATAGTGTTCTTGGAGATTGAGACTGTGACATTCATCATGCTATCCAAAGAAAGGAAGGAAAGAAGGAGGGAGGGCAGAAAGAAAAAATAGCAAAGGAGGGAAAGGAGAGTGGAAAAGAGAGGAAAAAAGGGGATAGGAAGGAAGGAAAGATGGGTGGATGTGTTGTTATCACCTGTCCGTTTTGGTGACTGTATCATCACATCAGCAGGGGAAATGCCAAGCTGTGAACCCCTCATCTTTCTCACTAGTTGTTCAGTAGTGGATTCATTTCCTAGGGCTGCCATAACAAAGTACCACAAACTGGGTGGCTTAAACAATAAGAAATATATTGTGTTGCAGGTCTGAAGGCTAGAAGTTTGAGATAAAGGTATTGGCAGAATTGGTTCCTTCTGAGGGCTGTGAAGAATCTGTTCCATGCTTCTCCCCTAATTTCTGGTGGTTTGCTGGCAATCTTTGGTGTTTCTTGGCTTTGCTGGGTGCATCACCCAAATCTCTGCCTTCATAGTCACATGGTACTTTCCTGGTGTGCATGCCTATGTCCAAATTTCCCCTTTTTTAGAGATTTTGTTTATTTATTTGAGAGAGAGAGAGAGATTGAGAGTGAGCACAAGCAGGGGGAACAGCAGAGGGAGAGGGAGAAGCAGAACCCCCCACACACTGAGCAGGGAGCCTGATGTAAGACTCGATCCCGGGACCCTGGGATCATGACCTGAGCCAAAGGCTCAACCAACTGAGCCATCGAGGTGCCCCTCAAATTTCCCCTTTTTATAAGGACATCAGTCACATGGATTAGGGCTCACTCTAATGACTTCATTTCAACTTGATTACCTGTGTTATTTTCTATCTCTAAATAAGATCACATGCTGAGGTATTGGGGGTCAGGTTTTGGGGGTTCACGTTCAGTCTATAACAAATAGTATATCTTTTTTTGTTACAGTACAAAAACTTTTAAAGCATTTGAAGTATGGTTCTCTTACTGCTGTCATAAACCAACATAATTCAAGGCAGTAGGGTATAACGCCCTATCCCTCCCTCCAAAATTAGTAGTTAAGACATCTCTTTATCAGTGGTATCTCTATCATTGCAAATAAACCTCTGCTAATTTTTAGCAGGTCTACAGAAAATGTGGAGATGAACCTGAAGAGATGAAATGTCTCTGACACCTTCTTTCTGAAAATTGGAGTTCGGTAGCATGTGCTGATTGAAAATGGAGGGTGCTTTCAATCCTTTAGTTTATAAGGTTCTGGTGTACTAGAAGGAGCGACATTAGTTTAACAGACCAATAAATGTCTAACTATAAGTAGAAACCATTTCATTATCTGAAAAACAAATAGAATTTTGCAGATTATAAAAGATGTTTTGCAGTTTGTCTGCAAGTCAGAAATGTACAATCTCAAAGACTGGTTGGGAAGAGATGGTTTGTTTGAATTTTGTCAACCCCAAGGATCTTATTTATAAATGTCAGTATCTGTGCTTTGCCTGCATAAAGTAGATCGTCTTTTGTTCCAGTCCAGAATAACAGATGACTGAAGATCCACCAACCAGTAAGAACGATACTATAATATGACACTTAGTGAAAATATTATAAATCACAATATGCATTTTAAGCAGCACATTCTAAGATATTTTATATGTAGAAATTGCCACATAATAAACAGACTGTGGGAAAGACAACAAAAGGCTGTATCCTCAGGCTAAGGAAAGTTATGATGTAAATTATTTTACCAGAAGAGATGTGGACCTAGATTAGTCTCATTTGCGGCAATGACAATCAGTTAGGGAAAGGTAAAACTTTTGAAAATAGACATGTACATAGTCTGTATAATGACACTTCTAGTGTGTGTGTCTAGTCAGGAACTATGTGTACTTTTTTTCCTGTGGCAGTCTTTCCTTCCTTCCCTTCCTCCCTCTTTTGTACTATATGCCTATATAGGCTGTTGTTTTTTGCTGTATTCATACAATTTTTTCAGGAACTATTTAATGAAATACATTACATGCTGGACACAGTGGTAGGTGCTTGGGATATAATGCTGAATAAAACAAGGCACAGTTCCTGCTTTTCTGGAGCTTACTTCTAACTGGAGGAGACTGACTTCCATAGCCACGGAAGTGTATGTGAAATTCTATCTGTGCTAAGCGGTATGAGTAAGAGGCCCGTGTTGCTGAGTGTCCACAAGTAAGGGATTTGATTTCTTTAGAGGAGCCAGGGAACGTATTCCTCTAGTGAAAACACTGGAAGGAATTGTGAGTAAGCAATAACTAGGATAAGGTGAGAGGAAAGGACTTTGGACCCAGAGAGAACAACATGTGCAAAGGCCTTGGGCCAGCATGAAATCCAGCAAGTTATAGGGATGGGAGGGGAGAATGAGGAGTGTTTGAATGCCATGTGGAAGCAGGGGAAGAACTGTTTAGGGTTTCCAAAATCCTAATAATAGCAGTTTTCTTTTAAAAGCATTAGGTTCTTAAGTAAGGTATTGATATGGTCATTTCAAAATATCATTACTGTGCTGTTTGGAGATACATTTGGAAAGAGGTCATCAGAATGATTTTGTAGTAGTCTGAGAGAGAGATGATAGTGGCTTGGGATGGCATGATTGTGTTGAAGTTGGAGGGAATGAGCCAATTAAGGGGGTAAAGTCAACAGCTCTTGGTAATGGTGTCAAGGATGAGGTCTAGGTATCTGGTACAGGCAATTTTTCTGATGGTCTTGCCATTCAATGACACAGCAAAGGCTGAAAGAAGACATCTTTTTTGAGGAAAGAGAGGTATTGAGTTATGGATATATTACATGTGCAATATATTATGGAGGTGTTGAATTATGGATATATAATATATTATGCATATTATATATTTTGGGTATATTAGAATATATTAAGACATTCAAGAGAAACTGTCAAGTAGACAATAGGCTATAGGGACCTGGAGGGCAGGACCAAGGTCTGTGTTGGCAGTATGAATTTGTGAACCATCATATAGATGGTACCTGGGCCAAACCATAGTTTAATTAAGCTTGTGTACTCTAGCATAAGAATGGATGAGAAGAGGCTAGAATAGCACAGGGAACAGTCTTCCAGTGTTTGACACTTTTTCCTAGATAACCAAATTGAGACCCCTCCCCCATGTAAATGGCTTATGGAAAATGAGATTGTTCTAAGGGAAGACTTCTTCAGTGCTGATAAGCACAACAGGAAGCTTTTCTTGAGCAAATATAATTGGAAGCTTTAGACAAACTCTTCCAGAAAGTATAAAAGCCCTTAGCTCCCCAGCACGCCGTTTAGCAGTCTCTACTTCAAGATTGATAAAAAGTCACATATTTTAACCTGTTACCTTATATGAAGGAGAAAAAAATAGGGAACAAATATCATGTCAGCATGACTTATATGTTTTTTATTTGAGGTTCTCATGGGCAGATACATACATAGATCAAAGACTGTGTAGATTTCTCAGAATCAATTATTTTTTATTTTATTTATTTAAAGAGGAACTTTATTTCCAGAATTAAATTATGTAGCCTCTGTACTAAATCCTAATTAAAAAAAAAAAAGATTTTGAACATCACTAAAGCTATTTATCATTATATTCAATTTTTCTTTAGTGTCTCATCAAATAAAGTTGAAACAGAGGTATTCATGTTTCTTTGCTATTGAGGTGCTCTTCTAAATGTTTGGTTAGAGACTGTAATCTGAATTATTATTGTGTGAAGCCATCAGTTTGCTGTCATATTTGATATACTAATGTAGGTCAGTGACAAAACAGCACTTAAAGGTACTGGTAGCTAATAGGAATATATTGACATGAGAACCTGTCAAAAAGGCCTTTAATTAGAAATTAAGGAACATTTGATATATGTCAAAATAGCTCTGGATTTAGACCCTCAGGTCTCGATCTCAGCCCTTAATTAAAATGGAGGCATCATCTGCATAATAACATTTTTGGCTTGTATCATTCCTCCATTATTCATTTTAGTTATTGAAACTTCAGTATTGAAAATGTCATTTTATAATTGTTTAGATATGTCTTTGAAATTTTTACAAATGTTTGGGGGTTTTTTTGAGATTATGGTAGGGAAGCAAATACATGCTTTGAACTCTGAGTATTAAAATATATTTCTAAGAATGCTGATTATGTGATTAATTAGATAAAAGCCTATCTGAAATACTTCTCTGTAGATGTACCTACTTGTTATTCACTGTTTTCTCATTTTTATTTACTTAAAAATGGTTTATGATACTAAGTAATTTATCCTTGAAAAGTACCAGTTTCAGTGAAATTTTCAGCAATAATTTTCATTTATTTACTTATCAATGGGCCTCAAAAAGAGAAGTTTAGATTTGTTCACAAATTTGATCATTTCATCATGTGGACGAGTTAGTGTCATTTTTACAGATTTTTTTCATTTTATTTCATGTAAATTATTGGGAAGAAAATGTAATGATTTTACTAATCAGCAGTAATATTATTCCTTCAATGTTTGTTCCATACATGGAGATTTGCGGCTGTCAAGGACTAAAACTTTGAATGCCTAGTGCTATGAGCCAGGCACTGATGTAAGCCTCAGATATACATTATCTGATATGATTTCTGCAGCAGCATGAAGTAAAAAGTTTTATCATCCCCCATTTTATGCTTGAGGAAGGTGAGACTATCCAAGATTTTATGCTAGTATTTCCAACCCAGGAAACCCAACTTCAAACCCAGTACTTTATTTATTTATTTATTTAAAAGATTTTATTTATTAATTTATTTAGAGAGAGAGAGAACGAGAGAGAGCATGCACACCCTCACATATGGGGGAGGGAGAGGGAAAGAGAGAATCTCAAGCAGACTCCAGGTACAGCCCTGAGCCCAATGCAGGGCTTGATCTCACAACCCTGAGATCATGCCCTCAGATGAAATCAATAGTCAGACACTAAACTGACTAAGCCACCCAGGTGATCCTAAACCCAGTATTTTAAATTAGCAACATTAGAAAGATTCAATTCTTTTATCACTGGAAACTGTTTTTATAAGGATTTTATTTATTTATTTGAGAGAGTGATAGAGAAAGAGAGAGAGAGAGAGTGAGCACAAGTGGGGGGGAGGGGCAGAGGGAGAGGGAGAAGCAGACTCCCCACTGAGCAGGGAGCCCGACATGGATCTCCATCCCAGGACCCTGAGATCATGGCCAGAGCCGAAGGCAGTCTCTTAACCAACTGAGCCACCCAGGCACCCTAGAAACTTTTTTAATTAGAGGAATACATATATACTCATTGTTCATTATTCACCAATAAGATAAAGCAGGTGTGGGAGAAAATTATTTGTGGCAAAAAGTTCCTCTTGAAAGAATATCATTTTTCTTTGCTTAAACTTTTGACTTTTTTAGTTATTGGTTTAAGTTATGTTGATAATGTAAAACTGTAATGTTGACGTTGTGGAAGTAGGTCCCTAGGGGAGTGGGCCAGTAAAAGAGGGGGTGTAAGATGATACATGAGTGATGGTTCATTATAGGGGACCTGGAAAGGTAGACAGAGCTGGCCTGAATCATAATGAGCTTGGTCATTCATTGGATTTTTGTGTATCAGACAAACTTGGCAGGGCAAGAAGAGGGTGGGATATTTGAAGTCCTGAAATATAATTTAATAAAAGAAGACTCTAAATCAATTTTTTAAAATGGCTCTAAGTTCATGGGAACAGACCTCGTGTGTCCAGACAGACATGTGTCACCATTATCCACTGAGATTAAGAGAATTAGTGCAGTTGTGGAACGGAAGCGAAGTATGTATATTTCTGAAATTTTTGAAAGCTTAAGATTTAAAAAAAATATAAGGTGGATGATAATATTTACTAATAATTGCTTATGTTTCACATTGCATGATTTAGAGAGATGTTTTTACTTTGGTTCTTATGGCACCAAGTAATTTAATAAAAATACTTTTTGCCTATCGGTATATAAATGATAATTTTCTTTCTGTATTCTGTTTTCTCCCCCTAAATTCCAAAGATATAAAGGAATATCTGGCCTTTTAAAAATGAAGATGCAACATGGCAAAATGAAACACGACAAAATTTGTCTTTTAGGGTAAAGGTAGAAATGTAGTTAAAACTAAACTTTGAAATTTACTAAGTTTCACTGAAGATGTTTTATTTTCTTAAATGGAAATTAAAAATATACATTTTCGGGTTTTAGAGAGAACTAGAGATTGTCAAAATCACATGTGTTACACAGGTTCTGGTGTTTGCTAAACTCTCAGTCCATGAGAGTATTGTCCTAGTGAAGTCTGACTCATTCTTCCTTAGTGATAATCGCTCTTCTGCTCTGTTCAGAAAGGGACTTTGGGTGTGGGTCACTGTCACACTGATTCCTGCATTCTGGGGTCTGAAAGGCATTTTTTCTGACATGCTGAGGACCTTGTCCTTCTTGGGATTAATCACAAGCAGCGGCAGTGATTTCTCAGTGGAGAGAAACAATGGGGAATTGGCAGGCCAGATCCTAAAAATTCTCTGCCTGCCATTGCTACTCTTGGAGAAGTAAATTGAAGTTTTCATTTTTGGCATATTCTGTAGTAAATCTCATTTGTTTTCTTGATGAGCTAGACTGGAAGAAATAATGGCTGTCTCTAAATACCCAATTTGTGATTAGGGATGCAGCACAATGATGAGACTAATTTCATTTTAGTTAGTATTTGCTGTAGCTTTGTAAGTTCTTTCCAAGAAAGCTGAAAAGCTCTTTATTTCAGAGAAGGACGAGTGTATTTAGGTATACATTTCAGTCCAGAGGGGTAAAAAAAAAAAAAATGATGTAATCCGTACCTGTGGCTTTAGGAGTCCTGATCTCATAAGATATGATGGTAATTCATAAGAGGCAAGAAAGATGTGGTTCAAAGAACCTTGGAGGGTTCACTGAGCGCATGATACATGGCTTCTGACATTATTGGGAGGAAGCCATTTCACAAGTTTGATTTAGAAGGAGAAGGCCTAATCAAAGGTTTTAAGGATTAAATGCAGTCTTCTCGTGAAGTGTTATAATAGTTTCTCTGTCTCCTTCACTGTGCCCCCACACTGACTCAATGCCCATAAAGAACAGTGCCATCTACATCTGAAAGTAATGATGTACTATAAGTTGGCTAGTTGAATTTAAATTAGAAAAGAAAAAGAACAGTGCCATCAAAGCAAGAGTGTTTATCTCAGCTTTTTGTTGTTGTTGATAGTCTATGGCCTAGCCCCCAATGTTTCTGGAATAGTTATTTTTTATTTTTCTAAAATTTACTAATTAGAGACATGATTCAACCCTTAGTTGGAAACAATTTAGAATCCACCATAGGGTCCAATAGAAAACCAAGAACTTGCATATAGCAAATGACATTCCTACCCAGGAGGGGGAAAGTGCAGTTCCTCTTAATATTTACCTTCAAGTTGGGGTACCCAGCTTAGTTCACACAAATTTTCTGTGAGCAAATATAAGATTAATGAAATATGTGATGGACTTTCAAATATTCCCAAGGTGTAGGTCAACTGTATTCCCCCAAGAAATACCAGGAAGAACACTGTGAAGGGCTTGGGGTGAAAATGTCCATGAAGAGATGGTAGGACGTACATGACTGGTGGTTGACTCAGACTTGTTCCTCTCTGGCATACACATAAGAGGTTGTCAAATGTTCTATTTGAAAAAAAAAATGTCAAAAACCTTAGATTCAGTGAAATGTGTATTGTTTCCTCTATAAAACATACAAGGGTCTTTGAAGTTTTAGCCATATATTAATAGGTTATGCTTCTAGGTGAAAACAAAGAAAGGTATTTCTGATGAAATCTCAAAATGCAAATGTAGAAGCCTTCATGTAATAAAATTTAAAATTTTTATACTGTTTCATTTAAGAAAAAAATAGGACACAAAAATGTCATTTTGTGGAAGATATTTTAGATTAATATTTTGCTGTTATGTGTTCAATTTTCCATAAAGTTAGTACCCTGATTGGAGAATGATATATAAGATAGTTCTTTTACACAAAAATATTATTGCTACTATTGTTTTAACATTACAATTTAAATTGCATTACTGTTTTTACTGTTTAACATCAAAATTTAATGTATATAATTATATTATTATTGAAGGTCATTTTCTTCTCCTTTCTATTCTTTTTTTGGTGTTCTTTATGTATTTCACCATTTTCCCCACATACCTCCCCTCTGGTACCCAAAAGTTTGTTCTCTGTATTTTAGAGTCTTTTTTGTCTCTCTTTTTTTCTTTATTCATTTGTTTTGTTTCTTAAATACCACATATGAGTGAAATCATATGGTATTTGTCATTCTTTGACTGACATTTCACTTAGCATTCTACTCTCTAGGTCCATCCATGTTATTGCAAATGGCAAGATCTTACTTCTTTTTATGGCTGAGTAGTATTCCATTATATATCTATACCACCTCTTCTTTATCCATTTATCTTATGGATGAACACTTGGACTGCTTCCATATCTTCACTATTGTAAATGCTACAATCAACGTAAGGGTGCATATATCTTTTCAAAGTAGTGTTTTCATTTGCCTTGGGTAGGTACCCAGTAGTGGAGTCAGTGGAACATATGGTAATTTTATTTTAAATTTTTGAGGAACTTCCATATTGTCTTCCATAGTGGCTGCATCTGTGTGCATTCCCATTAACAGAGCATGAGGGTTGCTTTTTCTCCACACCCTCGCCAACAGATGTTATTTCTTGAGTTTTTGATTTTAACCATTCTGACAGGTGTAAGGTGATATCTCATTGTGATTTTGATTTGCATTTCCCTGATGACTGGTGATATTGAGCATCTTTTCATGTGTCTATTGTCTTTTCATGTTTGGTGTAAAAAAGTGGCCCTGTTTCATTCTTTTACGTGTAGCTGCCCAGTTTTCCAAGTACAATTTGTTGAAGAGACTGTCTTTTCCCCATCATATATTCTTGCCTCCTTTGTCATAGATTAATTAACCATATAGACATGAGTTCATTTCTGTGCTCTTTGTTCTGTTCCATTTATCTATGTGATTTTTTTTTTTTTGTGCTAAGATACTATTTAGATTAACTTTGAAGTATATCCTTGAAATCTGAAATTGTGGTAACTCCAACTTTCTTCTTCTTCTTTTCTTTTTTTAAAAGATTGATTGATTGATTGATTGATTTTTAGAGGTGGAGGTGAGGGACAGAGGGAGAAGGAGAGAGTGAATCTCAAGCAGACTCCTGCTCAGCACAGAGCTGGACACTGGGCTTGATCCCACGACTCTATGATCATGACCTGAGCTGAAATCAAGAGTTGGACACTTAACAAACTGACCCACCCAGGAGCCCCTAACTTTATTATTCTTTCACAAGATTACTTTGGCTATGCAGAGTCTTTTGTGGTTTAATTTTAGTAGTATTTGTTTTAGTTCTATGAAAATTTTTGTTGGTATTTATAGGGATGGCATTAAATCTATAAATTACTTTGCATAGTATGGATAGCTTATCAATATTGGCTTTTCCAATCCATGAACATGGAATATCTTTCCATTTGTTTGTGTCATCTTCAATTTCTTTCATCAGTGTTTTAAAATGTTCAGAATAAGGTCTTTCACCTCCTTGGTTAAGTTTATTCCTAGTTATTTTATTATTTTTGGTGTATTTGTAAATGGGATTATTTTCTTAATTTCTCTTTCTGCTCCTTCGTTATTAATGAATAGAAATGCAATAGATTTCTATATATTAAATTTATATTCTGAAACTTTACTGAATTCATTTATCAGTTCTAGTAGTTTTTTTGGTATAGTCTTTAGGGTTTTCTGTATAGAGTATCATGTCTTCTGCAAATAGTGAAAGTTTTACTTCTTCTTTACTAATTTAGATGCCATTTTTTTTCCTTGTCCATTCGCTGTGGCTAGGACTTCCAGTACTGTTTTGAATAAAAGCGGTGAGAGTGAACATCCTTGTCTTGTTGCTGATCTTAGAAGAAAAGCTCTAAGTTTTTCATTGATTTTAGCTATGGTTTTTCATAGATAGTCTTTATTATGTTGAGGTGTGTTCCCGCTAAACCTACTTTGTTGAGGGACTTTATCATGGATGAATGTTGTACTTTGTAAAAAGCTTTTTCTGCATATATTGAGATACTCCTATGGTGTTTATCCTTTCTCTTGTTGATGTGATAGGTCACGTTGATTGATTTGTGAATATTGAACCACCCTTGCATCCCTGGAATAAATCCCACTTGATCATGATGAATTTTTTTTAATATATTGTTCGATTTGGTTTGTTAATATTTTGTTGAGGAGGTTTGCATCAATGTTCATCCGAGAAATTTCATGCACATAATTACATTGTTATTGAAGGTTATTTTCTTTTGATGACAAACTTTCTTCTGTCTTAAATAGTATCTATTGCATATAAACAGATCAGTTTAAATTTTTAATTTAAACTCTGCTTTAAATTCTTGGCTAACATTAATCTAAAAAATCATATCACCATCTATTATTTAGAAAACATTAATAGCTTCTTTCTAAAACTAAAGGCTTCAAGGTTTAATTTTTTTACCTTACCTTGGGCTCTGGAGAGTCTTTCAGGGAAGTTCAATTAATTTATAACAGTGCTGCTCAACATGTACTGAAGATACATAATATGCAAAATGTTCAAAACCTTTCATATTAAAAGTCCATCACCAAAGTCATATGAGGTAGATATGATCTTTTTAAAGATGTTATTTATTTGAGAAAGAGAGAGTTCATGCACACATGAGCAGGGGGAGGGGCAGAGGGAGAGGGTAAGAGAGAATCTCCAGCAGACTTCCCACTGAGCATGGAGCCTGATGCGGGGCTGATTCCAGAACCCTGAGACCATGACCTGAGCTGAGGTCAGCCGTTTAACCAACTGAGCCACCCAGGCGCCCCTAGATATGACCTTCTTTTGATTAAATCTAAAATAATCAGTAGGATCTTAGTACTTTTATTTTTTTGGTCTAATAAAAGGAATTTCTACAAATATAAGATAAACATTTTATTTTTTTATTTTATTATGTAATCACCATACATCACATTGTTAGTTTTTGATGTAGTGTTCCATGATTCATTATTTGCATGTAACACCCAGTGCTCCATTCAGTACATGCCCTCTTTAATACCCATCACCAGGCTAACACATCACCCCACCCCCCTCCCCTCTAGAATCCTCAGTGTCCATAGTCTCTCATGGTTCATCCCCCCTCTGAATTCCCCCCTTCATTTTTCCCTTCCTACGATCTCCTTTTTTTTTTTTTCAACATATAATGTATTATTTGTTTCAGAGGTACAGGTCTGTGATTCAACAGTCTTACACAATTCACAACGCTCACCATAGCACATACCCTCCCCAATGTCTATCACCCAGCCATCCCATCCCTCACGCCCCATCCCTCCCACCCCTCAACCCTCAGTTTGTTTCCTGAGATTAAGAATTTCTCATATCAGTGAGATTATATGATACATGTCTTTCTCTGAACGACTTATTTCGCTCAGCATAATACCCTCCAGTTCCATCCACATTGTTGCAAATGGCAAGATTTCATTCCTTTTGATGGCTGCATAATATTCCATTGTGTATATATATACCACTTCTTTATCCATTCATCTGTCAA
Source organism: Eumetopias jubatus (assembly GCF_037043125.1). NCBI lineage: Eukaryota > Metazoa > Chordata > Mammalia > Carnivora > Otariidae > Eumetopias > Eumetopias jubatus. The sequence continues at coordinate 50,868,017 of NW_028274813.1, forward strand.
TGGACGTCTTGGCTCTTCCATAGTTTGGCTATTGTGGACATTGCTGCTATAAACATCGGGGTGCACATACCCCTTTGGATCCCTACATTTGTGTCTTTGGGGTAAATACCCAGTAGTGCAATTGCTGGATCATAGGGTAGCTCTGTTTTCAACTTTTTTGAGGAACCTCCATACTGTTTTCCAGAGTGGCTGCACCAGCTTGTATTCCCACCAACAGTGTAGGAGGGTTCCCCTTTCTCCGCATCCCTGTCAACATCCGTCATTTCCTGACTTGTTCATTTTAGCCATTCTGACTGGTGTCAGGTGGTATCTCATTGAGGTTTTGATTTGGATTTCCCTGATGCCGAGCAATGTTGAGCACTTTTTCATGTGTCTGTTGGCCATTTGGATGTCTTCTCTGGAAAAATGTCTGTTCATGTCTTCTGCCCATTTCTTGATTGGATCATTTGTTCTTTGGATGTTGAGTTTGATTAGTACTTTTATTTTATAGCTCATTGAATAAAGATGAAAAATTATTTCTCTCTACTGGATGGGAATATTGTGTTGACCAAATATAAGGGTTGAGGGGAAAGGTATAGGGGAATAAGTTCGCACTGATGCAGAAATAGTATCTAATTAAAAGTAACCAATGAATCAGACAACTCAAATAAGCTAAACACTTATTTATTGATTGATTGATTGAGCTCAAAGCTGATTTAAAATAATCTGTATGTTGTTTTTGTATCAGAGTATTGCTAAATTTGGGATTACTTAAATGACAACAACAGAAGGGTTTTAACTATTTTTTGAGGAAATTACTAGAATAGACATACAAACTGAACATTCTGTTTATGTACATGTTTGGATATGTGTTTATATTCATGAGTTTGGGAAGTATATTAGTGGAATGTAATAAATCTGTATTGTTTTGAAATGTACAGTAAGGTATAATTTCATAAGATCCTCATAGTTTCATGGAAGCAAAGGCAGATAAACTAAGACTGAAGGAGAAGTAGAAAATCAAAATAATGACAAAAAATTAGCAGCTTACCACATTCTGTTTTCCTGCCTTATTCTTTTACAGATACAAGCAATAGGCAGAAGCCAGGCTTTTGTGGTCTGAGGACAGCAAAGCAGGTGCAGAAGGACGGCTTAGAAGGTGTACCATTATTTCTAATCACTAAACTGCCAAGGAAAGATGAGAGGAGGTCTTGATGGGAGACTAAATGCTGTTTTTCTGTCTCCATTTTTAAAATATGGGTTCATGTAAGCATATTTATGTGCTGTGCGTTTAACTTGGATTACATTTTTTACAGAAGAGAGTAGGTAGTTTTGAGAGATTTCTGATATGTGGTACAAAAGTTGACAAAGTTAAACTTGTAAAAGAGTAAACAGAGGGGTGCCTGGGCGGCTCAGTCAGTTAAGCATCTGCCTTCAGCTCAGGTCATGATCCCAGGAGCCTGGGATCAAGCCCTGTATTGGGTTCCCTGCTCAGTGGGGAGTCTGCTTCTCCCTCTGCCTTCTGCTCCCCCTGCTTGTACTCTATGTCTCTCTGTCAAATAAATAAATAATATATTTTTTAAGAAAAGAGTAAACAGAAAGTAAAAAAGGAAGGAAAAGAAAAAAAATGGGATTTTAGGGAAGTTTTAAAAGAATGATTAACAACCAAGATCTGTAAAAGTAATTTTTCCTCATAGAAGACCTAACATTATACTTTCCAGCTTACTGAAAACAATTAAATATGTTAATTGCATATATTTTAGTAACTTCTCAAGACGTACTGGTAAATATTTTAGTATAGAAGATTATCAAGTACAAGAATTATATTCGGCTACTTGCTGACAAATAATATCTAAAACCTAAATGTTGATCTTAAAGGTCAAAGTGACAACTAGAATAAAGTTCAACTTTGACCAGTTTTAGTAGGTTACTCTATGTGTTAGATCCAGAAGTAACCTTAAGTTTAAAGTATTGAAATAGAACAACGATTAGGAAAAACTTTATATCTTGTGGCAAATGATACTTGCATGTTAATAAAGGCTCTTGACTGAAAGGTTTGATGAAAAAAAAAAGAATGATGAACGTTAGTAGAAAATAGTATGGTATTGCAAAAAAATCGGTTATGTTGGAAATACAAACATTATGGTTTGTTTCTTATAATGTAAATAGTTAGTCTTTGCAATCCTGAAATGGTGGTATAATATTGTTAAAGTATTCCATTTTATACTTACCGTTCCTTTTTACAACATGGGTAAACCTCAACCGCAGTTTTGCTTTTTGCCCTAAGCTCAGTTTGACCTACTAAGACTTCTCTCCTTCTCAGTCAAACCTTATCTCATTCATCTTTTGACCCCACTACTCTACCACCATAGCTCACTCAAAATTCACCAATGCCATCCTAGGTGTCATAAGCAATGACCTTTTGTCTGTGATCCTCCTAATTTACAACTCTTGCAAGTGACAGTTTTGGACAGTTCCCCATGCTTCAGCATCTCTTTATGTAACTTTTAAAGCACCACATTTTCTTTGTTTTCCTTCTATTTCTCTGACTTTAAAAACATATTAAGTCTTTTTCCTTGGCCTCTCTGTATTAAGAATTCATACTACTCATGTTTCTATTGTTATCCTCCTAATTTCTCACTCTACGTTCTCTCTTTTAGAGATTCTACCTATGCTCCTGTCAACCACACACTACTATTTAGAAGCTCTAAATTTTGTGTCCAGCAATGACTTTTCAGCTGTTGGTCAGCTCACCATCAGCATCTGAAACTGAGATCTTTCATCTCCTCCCCCGGATCTTCCTTTGCTCTTCTTCCTTATTTGTGTCTGTGATATCAGAATATGAATATAGTGAGCCTATGGAGAAAAATATTAGGCAACGGGTTAAACAACAAGAGGGATAATTATGGACTATGCCTGTAGACACAATACTTAATTTAAAAGTTGAATTGGGAGATCATCATGACAAAAGGAAGGAGGAGAAGACTCACCCACTGTCTTAAACTAGTAACTTGGGTAGGAACGACAGAAAATAAGAAAGGAAGACACCATTTTTTAAAATTTTTAGAATTACTACTCACGTGTGCTATATTGGAGACTGTGAAATAAGCAGAAGAGGCCAATTATTGGCAATTTCAATTAGCTAAATGTAAGATGTAGAAGACTAAGAAGTGTTTTATGAAAGCATGTAATCACTTAAATCAATAGAAAATGGAAAGAAATTTGATTATTGTTATGTGCTTGAAAAGCAAAACTGAATGCTTGCTAAGAATGGTGTTAAGTGTCAACTGTATTATCTTTGATGCATGAGAGCAGTAAGGTGTGAGACGTTCTCTCTCTCTGTCTGTCTCTGTCTCTGGGCCTCTGTCTCTTGACAGAATGTGTGAGGGACGCTGGTGCAGGGTGGCTCACTGATGTCTTCCCCAGGGCTTCTAATGGGGGGCCGCTGAGCATCCCTCTCTCCACACTGCCTATCCCAGGAGATCTGTGATCTACATCAAGAATAAGCTGTCTTCTTGACCTCTTGTTGAAGAGTGTCAAGATTATATTGGCAAGCTGAATTCTCAGAGAGTATTTGCATCAGGGATTTGAGGGATTTACCAAAGTACAGAGCTCTTACTTGGGGTTCTTAGATGTGAGAAAACTCCTAAAACCAAACCTATTTGCTAGCTAAAACCAATATGTCCTTCCGAAATAGTGCCTGGTACTGGACTGCTATTGGAGAAAGGTGTCTCATTCAAAAATGATTTGCAGCTAAGTCCTTACTCTAACAAAGCCCTCCATGATTTCGGCTCAGAACTCATCTCAAATCTTTCCCATGCGTGAATAATGTGGAGTCCATAGTGATTAAGAGAGCATTTTCTTTCTTTCTTTCTTTCTTTCTTTCTTTCTTTCTTTCTTTCTTTCTTTCTTTCTTTCTTTCTTCCTTCCTTCCTTCCTTCCTTCCTTCCTTCCTTCCTTCCTTCCTTCCTTCCTTCCTTCCTTCCTTCCTTCCTTCCTTCTTTCTTTCTCTTTCTTTCTTTCTCTTTCTTTCTTTCTTTCTTTCTTTCTTTCTTTCTTTCTTTCTTTCTTTCTTTCTTTCTTTTTCTTTCTTTTTCTTTCTTTCCTTTCTTTCCTTCCTTTCTTTCCTTTCTTTCCTTTCTTTCTTTTTTAAAAGTAGGGTCTAGGCCCAACATGGGGCTCAAACTCATGGCCCTGAGATCAAGAGTTGCATGCTCTACCACCTGAGCCAGCCAGTTGCTCAAGAGAGCATTTTCTATTAAAAACATGATATTTTAGGGCACCAGGTGGCTCAATCATTTAAGCATCTCACTTTTGGTTTTAGCTCAGGTCGTGATCTCAGAGTCCTAATCTCAGAGTTGTGAGATTGAGCCCCTCCTCGGGCTCCTTGCTCAGTGCAGAGTCTGCTTTTGACTGTTTCTCCCTCTCCCTCTGCTCCTCTCCCCTGCTCTCTCTTTCTCAAACAAATAAATAAATCTTTTAAAAAATCATCTTTGGGGTGCCTGGGTGGTTCAGTCGTTAAGTGTCTGCCTTTGGCTCAGATCATCGTCCCAGGGTCCTGGGATCGAACTTTGCATGGGGTTCCCTGCTCTGTGGGAAGCCTGCTTCTTTCTCCCCCACTCCCCCTGCTTGTGTTCCTGCTCTCGCTATCTCTCTCTGTCAAATAAATAAATAAAATCTTAAAAAAAATAAAATAAAAACTCATCTTTTACCTAGTTAACCAGGGTGTAAACTTCAGTGTCATCTTAACTCCTCCTCCTTCACCCCACACTCAGTTAATCTTCAACTCCTGTCTAACAAAACCTCTAAAGTAGGTCTCTGTCCTCGTTTCCATTCCTAGAACCTTACAATGTCTCTGCTGTGTCTGGACACATAATGGCAGCTTGAGAGAGTGGCACCAGTGTCAAAATTCAGAGTAAGTTATAAATGACATGGACCACATTTTAATGTAGTTATTTCCTAAACACTGCCGGCAGTCTCTTACAGACATGCCTTTGAACACACTGCTTCCTCTCTCTGGAATGTCCTTCCCCTTTGTTCCTTCCACTTGCATCTTTCCAGACCTAAGTTACATGTCATTGACCCTGTGAAACATGTTGGAACCCTCCAGGCAGATTGAGGCATCTTCAGCTTTGTCCTCTTACACTACTCTTCACTTTCTTCTGTTAGAGTATGTATCCTGTTCAACTGTAATTGTTCTTTCCTTATTTCCTTCCTTCCCTCCGCCCTCCCTCCCTCCCTCCCTTCCCTCTTCCCTCCCTCCCTTCCCTCCTCCCTCCCTCCCTTCCTTCCTTTCTTCCTTCCCCCTTCCTCCCTCCCTTCTCCCCATTCCTCCCTCCCTTCTCCCCATTCCTTCCTTCCTCCCTTCCTTCCTTCCCTCCTCCCTCCCTTCTTCCCATTCCTCCCTCCCTCCCTCCCTCCCTTCCTTCCTTCCCCCTTCCTTCCTTCCCTCCTCCCTTCCTCCCTCCCTCCCTCCCTTCTTCCCATTCCTCCCTCCCTTCCTCCCCTCCTTCTGAATTGGACAGATCCAATAGGCTGTAAGCTGCTAAAAGTTACAGCTCGTAGCATTAAGTGTTATGTCCCCAGAACATAGCCTCATGCCCGATCTATAGCCGTTGTTCAGTGCATATAAGCTTGAAAGTGTATATGAGAATGAAAGCCTACAAATGCTCCTGGTTGTTGTCATTGGAGAATAATTTATTTGTGTTCTTTCTCCAACAAAATACAGAGAGAATTTGGTTTAACTTTCAAAAGTATACTCTAACAAGATAAAAGAATGTCTCTCTTTTACCCTTTTAGGCTGACCTTTTGAACCCAAAGCCAATTTACTCAAATTAAGGGAGTTGATGTGATTAGTGTTAGGAAAGATTTTATGTAATGGGATTTGGTTTACTTCAAACAAATTTGGATGAATATGAGTCTCATTTTAACATTTTAATTCATTGCTGACTCTACAGGGTAAAGGGGATCATAACCCTTAGTCCAATTTCAGGATGATGAATTGAGGCTTTTTTCAACAAGGGAGAGGATAAAAGATGACTTGCTTCAGTTATAGTACTGCAAATTGCATTTATATTTACAGTAAGTAAATTCAGTGCCATAATAGTTGATATTTTTGCTAAAACAGGATGTTGGTGTCATTATAGTGATATTTGCTAAAACATAAATTACAGATTAATTATTAAGTTAAAATAAATTATTAAATATAAACCTACTCTGTGCTCTGAATCATGTGGTATAGAACAGATGCCTAAAATGATGCTCCATCCTGGCAACGATGTACTTAATATAAACTTAGTGTGTTAAGAAAAAGGAGAATCACTGGGCAGTGCCTATCTCCTGAAGACAAGAAAAGAGAATCATTGCTAAATAATCTAAGAAGTTGTCAGGAACATTGATCTAAATACCAGTCTGGGAATTCTAGATAGGAGAATAGCGTGAGCAAACATTCTTGTATATGATGTATAGCAGTTGCTCAATAAATATATGCTTGAAAGTCCGTGTATGAGATCAAAGTTTTAAAATCTCAGTGCTCTTTACCTTCCCACTGATGTTGGGCTGATGTTACAGAAAAGTAGGATTTGGGGTTGTATAGTCAGCATGAGGACATTTACAGAGCACCTAGAGACATTAAACTCTGTGAAGTGTCGTAGAGAGACATCATGAATCCTTAAGCAGGAAAAGGGCATGATGAAAATAGGAATTACAAAATATTATTTTGACAGTTGTGAGATATCCTGGGTTTGGCAGAAAGTGGAGGCAGGATGGTGAATTGAAACAATGTTACATTTCATTTTTTTGCAGCAATTATACTGTTTATATTGCTCACCTACTTATGGTGCTCTAACAACTTCACGAACAGTTTCTCAGTCTTTTTTTATTCCCCTAGTCTAGTGTACATCTAGTTTAGGAGTTATTTAGAACCCTAATTTAACTATGTCAGACATAGTTTTAATAGCATGAAGTAGAGAAAAGAACAAAGGACCGCTGGTTCCGCTCTCATTTAGGCCACAACTACCTGCAGGCCTGTGAGCAGGTCACTTGATGTCCTCAATTTGGAAATAAGAGCGATGACCTGGATGAGCTAAAACCTTTTCAGTTGAGCTTTCTGCAGACCAAAAGAGTTCTTGGAAGCTTCCAAAATATTCACCTTATCGTTGACCAGCAAAAGCACTCAGCACACATTTTAATGCATACTAGGAAAAATACATCTTCCACTCCTAAAATTTGGCAGAATATTCCACCCTCCCATAAGAGAGATGGTAGGTTCATAATGATTACAATATATAGGCAATTACCTTTTCCAAGAATGTGTTAAAATATAGAAGAAAATAGCAGAAAATTAACCCTTGTAAATGAACACAATGTGCTTCCTGTATAATTTAAATGTTTTAAATAAAGCTACTTATTTGCATAATGATGCTTTGGAAAGATATAGCTTAAAAATAACAATGCTATTCATTGATTTGAAATTAAAACAAAAATAACGTGTAAATTAATCTGGAAAGATGTCATGTTACTCTATAATTAGATGTATTAGTAAACGTGTGCTATCACTTATTAAGCTAAATTTGGCATAGAAATAAATTTCAAAGTAATGAATCCATATTTTCTATTTACATTTTGCAAATTTTTATTTATCATCATGAGTTTGTTAACCTCTATAATATGTATACAGTTTATATGACAGATGTTTAAAAATAAGTAGCTCTCTAGTATTACTTATCTAAATTGAAGTTTAAATTTGATCACTGTAGGAAATGATTTATAGGAAACATTGTGTGAAATATATTGGAATACCCAGAAAAACCCTGCAGATAAGAATTTCTAATGTCATAAAACTAAATAAATTATTGTAGTGTCTAGACAGTGTCCAAAGACATGGTAAAAGAATTTTTTTGATAAATTGGTTTTATAGACCAAACAAAACATTTGATTTGTTTGAGCATCACTTAATTTTCCAAACCAGTGAAATAATGCACAGCATAAACTTATTTACTTGAAAATATTAAAAGGAAAAAGATATTTTATCCCTTGGAGTATTTTCCTTTAGTCAACAAACACTTGTAAGTTGTAGAAAATTATTCCTAGTAATCTGGTCTAAGTAGCACTGGCAAGGTCATTATTTGGGGGTTTGGCAAAAATGCAGATTCCTGCAAAAATGCAGATTTTTCTGCATACATAACAGATTTCTGGCCATATCTCTGAAATCTGTATTTTAAGAAAGTTTCTGGGGAGCTTTTTGTGCATAGTGAATGTAAGAACTACTAAATTCTCTTCTTATCCTTCTTTTGGAAATTTTTGCTTTTCATTTGATGCGGCCTATTGGAGAATGGAATCCTGAATTTTAATGTTGAAGAACAGGATCTGCTTGGATATCCAGAAAAATCTTGAAATACCCAGTTGTTTTATTATCCATAAATAGGCTTTTCTATCCTTCAGTTTCTGGTTGAACTTGAGGTTAATAAATATGTTCTTTTCAATTGTTAAATACTATGAGTGTTCTATACATTTGGTTATATAAAACAAAGTATTAGATACTGGAAACTTTCTTTTGTGTTACTTTCAGAACACACATTTTTCCAGAAGGAATTTTCCCATAAGTTATACTTGGGCATTAATGATTTCTTGCCTTCTTCAGTAGCTTAATTCGGTGATCATCTTTTGCTCATATCAACACAAGAATCTATGAATATTGAAAATCAAGTTGGTTTCAGTTCCTCATAACGAAATCTTCTCATTTGTTAGCTCCCTATTTACACCACAAGGCCTATTAAATTAACAGAAAAATGCCAATGTATTTCATTCAAATTTTTTTTCCCTTTCTAATGGTCTTTTGAGTTTGTGTTACCTGGATTTTGGACAGCATCCTTTACTATATTAAATTTTGGGTTTCAGAAAGAAAGGGACCTCTCACTTTTTAGCAGATTTTATCATGTAGTCTTGTAATGATTTCCTATGTCACCATTGTTCTCCCACCATCCTGTTTCCCTTTGCCATTTTCAGAGTGTCTTGGTGACTGTTAGATAAGTTTGAAGGTTTCTGTCCAGCAATACCTTTGATACCTTGAGGTTGCTCAAATGTTAAGCCCGATGGATCTAACTGTGGTAAAGTCTAATAAGAATTGTTCTTACAACCGGGATGATTCATGGGAGGACAGTTGACTTATTTTTTTATGTATCTTGTCTCTCTTCTTCCTGACTTGACAGCTCCCCCAACGGTTCGTATTGTGCATTCAGGCTTGGCCTGTAACATTGAGGAGGAGCGCTACTCAGAACGGGTCTATACCATACGGGAAGGAGAAACACTAGAACTGACCTGTCTGGTCACGGGACATCCACGTCCACAGGTGAGTCCCGAACTGTGACATTGAGGAAAACTCTCTTTGATCTTTCTTGGAAGTCAAAAATGTATATTTTAGAAGATTTAGCTAAAAAATCGTGTGTGTGTGTGTTTGTGTGAGAAATTCAAGTAATTGTGTGTGTGCAATGCAGGATAAGGGTGGTGATTGCTGAACATTCATGCTTGTCGTACTCACTTGGGTAAGATGAAGAAAGAAATTTTTGTTTTGGTATTGTGAGAAATTTGGAAGACACTTCTAAGGAAGCTGTTAAAAGACAACTACAAAAATATCTCAGTCAGATAACAATTCATATGGCAATGAGTTTATTTTAGAATGTGGAGCATGATTTCATGATGACATAATTGCAGCCGAAGAAGCATTTGTTCTGAAGAATGTGGTGCACGAGGTCCCATGTACTTTCCTTCCTCCTAGTCATTATATTCATAGAAAACTTTAAAAACAAATGTTTGCAGGTGTATGCATTCACTTTCAGAGTCATCTGCTACAGCATTTATAAGCTACCTTAATAGCAGGAACAGAAATTGAGACTTTTCAAAGGGCACTAAAATTATAAATAATAAGCAGAGAAAAAGTTTGCAGGAGTGAAAGAAAGGGTTAGGCAGAGGGTAATATAGTGTGTATTTATGATGTTAAAATTCAGTTCCAATATAATACAGAATATTCAGGATGTCTTAGTCATTAATTGCCAATTCTTACTGTCATATATTTAACCTGTCTAATTAAAAATATACACCGGTAATCAACACAAACACTACAATGGAAAAGAGGTCTCATTTGGTAGCAAAGTTACATATTTTAAGTATTAGTGTTGCAGGAAGAAAAAAAAAATCCAGCTAACACCACTGCATAGAAGAAAGTAAAGAGCAATGTGGAGATTTTATGAACTCATCATTTTAATCTTGTCTTTTGCTCCTACCATCCTTAACTCTTACTACTCAAAGAGGTTCAACCTTACCATTTGACCCAAGTGACAAATAAAAATAAGCATATGAACTTCACAGAATGTAGCAAAAGATTGGTAGATAAGACCATGACTAGAACTAAAATGGTAAAATATGTTTAACAAAAATGCTACACTGTTAGTAAAAAGTAATCTAGAAAAAATAGTTATTAAAATAGTTATTATTAAAAATAATATTAAAAATTAAAATTCACAGTGGCTTAAATTGCAAATTATAACATTTGCTTTTAACTGAAAAATAATGAATAAAATTATCTTCCCTTAAGATTAGGAATTTCTTATTTTCTCCATACATTTTCTCTGTAACGATTCACAATCTGGAGTGTAATCTCTGATGTCTGGCCAATCCAAAATAAGTTCTGGAACAAGGAGTAGATTATTACCTTATTTTATTTTTTCTCAGCAATTCCATTGCTGGAACAATTTCAATGTGTTCTGACCCTCGGAAAAATTTATTTCAGTAGTGTTATTTCTTCATTCCTAGAAGTTAATTCAGGTATTTGCAGGTGAGTCAGTTTCAGTTTCTATTGCCTGTTTGAAAAATTAACTGGGCCTCTTCTTTGTCAATAAACTGTATAAGGAAAGCTGACAGAACAGCTGGGCTCTGGCATCCTGGCCAAACACTAAAGGGCATGCTGGTGGCAGCTGGTCCTGAGGGTGGGTTTTCTTGTCTGATATCATGAAGCTGGAATGTCTTTCTTGCCTCTTTGTCTAACATGAATATAATAGTTGGGAATGCTGTGGGAGAGAGAAGCTCCTCACTGCACTCTTCAGGAGATTTCTCTATCTGTTGCCTATTCTTATGGCAACCAGAATCATAAAGTCTCCATTTCTAGAAGTATTCAAAGGCAGCATTTTTTTCTAGATTTTAAAAAATTTTCTTCAAAAATATATCATCTGGCAATATGTAATGACCTGAGAGTACTATTGCATCCAAGGGAAATAAATGAAGGAGAGGAAGGTACAATGCCATGGTTCATAGCATGGCACTGGAACCAGAATGCCTGGATATAACCCTGGATCCATGGGGCCTGCTGGTGTGACCTTGGGAAAGTTCCTCAACCTCTCGGCTCTCTCTGTCTCAGGTTTCTTATCTATATAAAAGGGATGATGGTAACCATCATGCTTAGATCATAGACTCCTTTCGAGAGTTAAATGTAGATTGTAAATATATAAGTATATGTATTATGTATATACACATATATATATGTGTGTATGTACTTGGCATGTAATAAGCATTATGTAGACACATAATAAAACATATGCTTGATTTTTATTGTTTCTAAGCAATTTATACTTAGACTCTAAATGTCTAGAATTGAATATGTAAGTATCAAAATAAGTAGATTGAAAAAAATGGTTCTTAGCTTACAGTCTACTTTAAATTAGATGCATTTAAATAAATTTCAGTATTTCTGTGTTTTAATACTCTGCAGAACCTTTACATCTCTGCTAATTACCTTTTTTTTTTAGCTTGCAAGGACTAGAACTATGTTCAGACTACTTCATTTAATGAGTTTGTTATAAAGATAGATGGAGAGATAAGAAAGAAGGGAGGTAAAGATTTGTTGGTGAACCTACCAACCTAATATTACCTCTAGATGCCCACAATTTCAGGATTCAGCTACCCACTCTCTTTCTCTTCCTTATTTTCTTTTTCCCTCCCTCCCTCCCTTTCTCCCTTCTCTTCCTTCTTTCCTTCCTCTCTACTCTTTCATTATTATCACATTAATACCAAATGAATTGTGAATATAGTTATCTTGTTAATGACTTAAACAATGAGATATTTAACTTGAATATTCCCCATCACTCTCCCATCACCTCCCAGAAGTTAACATTAAATAGTTGGATGTATTATCTTGCAGTCCTTGTTTAGTACATTTCCATAAATATGATTAATATGTTAATGTTTTATTTTCATTTTTAAATTAGATAATGAAAAATATTATTCTGTGACTAGAATTTTTCACTTGGCCATGTGTCCAAATCAGCAAGTATAGATCCAGCGTAGTGGTTCTCAATGGGCGATCCCTGGAGAGAACCGGTTAGAAATGAAAGTTCTTGTGCCCATCACGTCAGAAGCGCCTGTGCTGGGGCCAGCAATCTGTGTTGTCACAAGCCCTCTGGGTGATTCTGATGTACACTAAAATTTGAGAAGCACCAACTTAGGGCATTATCCTCACAAAGGCTGAATTGTACTCTGTATGCATGCACTAGATATAAGTAATTGCTGCTATTTTGTTCAAAATTGAATTACTTATAGATTTTTACTATAACCAATAATAGTTTAGTGAACACTTCTGGAATGTGTATATGTTTATGCACATCTTTATTACATGTATGCCAGCATCATTGTAGGATAGTTTCCTTCTTCAAAATGGAATTTAGCCAAAGTTGAAAGTGACTTTTACTTGCTTCCTTGGTATAAGTGAATCTTTAATATTAATTTTTGCCAATTTGATGTGAGAGGGTGAATTACACTACAGTGAAGTTTAAATTTTCATTTTCTTAATTACTAGTCAATTTGAACATATTCCCACACATGTATCAATCATTTGTTCATCTTCTTCATCTAGTGATTATTTTTATCTACTTCTCTTTTCTTATTGGTTAGCTGCTTGTCTTCCGGTGGCCCTGCAGGGACTTTTTATGTGCTATAAAAATAAATTCAGTGTCTGCAAAATATGTTGCAAATTTTATCTACCAGAAAATATTTGTCTTTTAATATTGTTTATGTTACTTTTACCCAGAGATTTTTGTTTTTTAAAAGATGAATCATTTTAATCTTTTCAACTTTGGTTTCCAAATTTTGTCCCTAGTTTAGTAGATATCTTTCATATCAGTGTATCTTACATTGTATGCTTTCTTTTTAAATAACAGCTTATATAGTTGCTTATATACTTGATGATTTAATCATTAGGAAACATGTTGTCTATAGTGTGAATATTAGTCTAGTGTTCTCTCTCTTCTTCCCTCTGCCCTAATCCAGACAAGATAGTTAACATTCTACCCTACATAATAAAACATATGCTAGATTTTTATTGTTTCTAAGTAACTTAGACTCTAAGTATAACTCTAACAATACAAACGCTATCTTTAAAATGCTATTTTTTCCTCTTTTTTTAAAAAAATTGACGTACAATTGACATAGAACATTATATTAGTTTCAGGTGTACAATGTAAAGATTTGGTGTTTGTAAACATTGAGAAATGATCACCACAGTTAAGTCTAATTAACATCTGACCCATACATGGTTATACAAAATTTTTCTTGTGATGAGAACTTTTAAAAACATTCTAACATTATATAATGCTTAATGTTAAACATTAAAGCATTTTTAAAAGTTCTTAAAATTCTGTATTTATCATGAACAAAATTGCATTATTCTATCATTCTAGTTATCCCTTCTTATATGGTGTCATGCTATTTTAATTTCTGTAGCTTTATTTTATGCTTTGCTATATAGGAAAGCAAGTCACCCTTTTGTTGTTGTTTTTCAGTATTTCCTTGATTGGCCTCAAGCATTTTTCTCTTTTCTTTGATGTTGAAAATGAGCTTTTCATATCCCCCACCCAAATAAATGCTGAAATTTTAATTACATTTCATTTTTCTTGCCATGAAACCATGTGGTAGAAAGTATGGAAAACTTCTACAAAGAACTTCTCAGTAGGACACTGAATATTTCAAACTTCTCAAACAGGAAGACCTATTGTAATCAGTATAATGTAAAGGTCTTTGAATTTGGTTCAATAAAAAATATGGGTATGCATATTTGGGAGACTTTCTTTCTCTTTTCAAAGACAAAACAAAACAAAAATGAAAATGTGCATCAAACCAAAATAGCTCTACGTTTATGTGTTCTATATGCTGGCTTTTTAGGTAAGATTTCTTTTGAATATTCTCATCACTAAAATATTTTTGAAAATCATTCTTTGAAAAAATTATGTATACCCAAAATACTACCCTAAGAAACATTAAAATTATCTACTAGTTTATTACAGCTCATCCTTAGAGATTGTTTGTTTTTTAAATTAAAAAAAAATAAGGGTAAGACTATTTCTCAATTTTAAAATGAGATCGTATCAGTCATTTGATTGCTATATAAATGTATTCTTGACTGTCAAGACTATTGCTGAGGTATTGATGTTTTTATCCTTGTTAATTTCATATGTAGATTTTAAAGTGATAAACTTACCATAATGAAAATCTTAGCAAACCTTCGTAACAGGTTTTTCAGTTTGAAACCATTACTACTGTGTGTTGTCCTTTGCAAAAATTTTGTACATCTTGGTTCATATTTCCATATATTTTTTCTGAGTCAGTTAAATTTCTTACAATAATATTAATGCATGTACATGAAAAATAAATGTATTCAGTTTTTGGATTTATATCCAATTAATGGGCAGAATTGGAATCTGTTATCTAAAGAGAGATCATCAAATATTACATCTATTCCTTCTCATGGTTTATGGAATTCAATACAGTGTACTTTTTTCATCTATGGTAAATCTATCTAGGCTAGATATGTCTGCTGCATCATGTAAGAGACTCTCCAACTAAAACAACTAATATTTTTCTAATGACTCTTTGGATAGGTTGTAGGAAAGGCTTTAGGATTTATTGTATTCAAAAATATATTAATCACAAATTTCATGTCAATAACTACCTCCACAGTCTGTCCTCCCACACTTATACACACACCTAGTCTTTTCTCCTGGAGACCTACATCTTCTTTAAGTTCATGGCTACGTGGGTAAATAAATATACTCACCACAGCTCATTTAGGAGGAAGTGCTTAGTCTTTCTGATGGTTGAAGTCATACCTTTGAGTAGTTTTGTTTCCGTTGATTATTCTTTTTTTTTCTCATTAAACTGTTTTGTTTTAATGGGTCTCAAAATTCTGTGACAGATTTTTGGTCAAGTTGTTTCCATTAAAAAGTACTGATTTTAAAAACTAATAACTTAAAACTGCCACACACACACACACACACACACACACACACACACACACACACACAAACAAATGGTCCACAAAACATTCTCCTTTCCTTCTGAAGGTTTTACGATGCATTGTTATCATTAACCAATCTTTTACTATTAAACTTAAATGGCCAATTGACACAAAGAGTTCTGAGAAGGTTCTTCCACCACTGATTAAGACTGGGGTGGCAGGTATTGGGGATAATATTCATTTAGCCTTCTGAGATTTCTGGGCAGACTTGGTGTCCTTGCCAACTCCAGCTGCCTTCTTGTCCACTGCTTTGATGACACCCACAGCAACAGTCTGTCTCATGTCACGAACAGCAAAACGAGAAGCTCTCAACACACATAGGCTTGCCAGGAACCATATCAACAATGGCAGCATCACCAGATTTCAAGAACTTGGGACCATCTTCCAGCTTTTTTCCAGATCGACGATCTATCTTCTCCTTCAGCTCCACAAACTTGCAAACAAGCAATATGAGCTGTATGACAATCCAGCACAGGTGCATATCCTGCACTTACTTGGCCTGGATGGTTCAGGATAATCACCTGAGCCAGGAAGCCAGCTGCTTCCATTGGTGGGTCATTTTTGCTGTCACCAGCCACATTGCCATGACGAACATCTTTGACAGATACGTTCTTGACATTGAAGCCCACATTGTCCCCAGCAAGAGACTTGCTCAAAGCTTCATGGTGCATTTCAACAGACTTTACTTCAGTTGTAACATTGACTGGAGCAGAGGTGACCACCATGCCAGGTTTAAGAACACCAGTCTCGACTCGGCCCCCAGGGACAGTACCAATACCACCAATTTTGTAGACGTCCTGGAGAGGCAGATGCAAGGGCTTGTCAGTTGGATGAGTTGGTGGCAGGATGCAATCCAGAGCTTCAAGCAGTGTGGTTCCACTGGCATTCCCATCTTTACGGGTGACTTTCCATCCCTTGAACCAAGGCATGTTAGCACTTGGCTCCAGCATGTTGTCACCATTCCAACCAGAAACTGGCACAAATGCTACTGTGTTGGGGTTGTAGCCAATTTTCTTAATGTAGGTGCTGACTTCTTTAACGATTTCCTCGTATCTCTTCTGGCTATAGGGTGGCTCAGTGGAATCCATCTTGTTAACACCAACAATTAGTTGTTTTAAACCCAGTGTGTAAGCCAGAAGGGCTTGCTCACTGGTCTGCCCATTCTTGGAGATACCGGCTTCAAATTCACCAACACCAGCAGCAACAATCAGGACAGCACAGTCAGCCTGAGATGTGCCTGTAATCATGTTTTTGATAAAGTCTCTGTGTCCCGGGGCATCAATGATGGTCACATAATACTTGCTGGTCTTGAATTTCCACAGGGAGATATCAGTGGTGATACCATGTTCACGTTCAGCTTTCAGTTTATCCAAGACCCAGGCATACTTGAAGGAGCCCTTCCCCATCTCGGCAGCCTCCTTCTCAAACTTTTCGATAGTTCTTTTGTTGTTCCCACCACATCTGTAGATCAGATGACCAGTAGTGATAGACTTGCCCAAACCTACATGTCCAGTGACGACGATGTTGATGTGTCTTTTCCTTTCCCATTTTGATTTAGGTTGAGCGGTGGTTTTCATGACACCTGTGTTCTGGCGGCAAACCCATTGCAAAAAAGCGTTTCCATTGATTTTTTTTTTTTTTTTTGGTTGGGGTCTTTGTATTTCATTTTATTTTTTTTTAATTTTTTTATTGTTATGTTAATCACCATACATTACATCATTAGTTTTTGTGCAGTGTTCCATGATTCATTGTTTGTTCATAACACCCAGTGCTCCATGCAGAACCATTGATTTTTATACAAAACGTGGAAAGTCTTTTTTGGTTCAACACTTTCCAAAACTGCTGAAACTTTTTTATTCCCAGTATATCAGCATTAACCAAAGAATTTTTTAAAAATTTTAATGAAAAAAATTAATGAAAATCCTCATTACATGAGGATTACGTTACAAATAGTCATTTTTTTTTTTTGCTCCTTATGAGATCTGAATCTGTTTACAGTTATTTCAGAGTTCATCTTTTGTTTAATTCCATGGATAGTCTTTCTGCATATAAGAAACATTTATCATACATTACAGATAATTACTCAAAAAATGTTGGTTAATGTACTTAATGAAAGCTTGGGGAGATGGGAATGTTAGTATAGATTTATTATATGAGACTTGTTTTTAGAGAGTTCCCAAGGGATACTCCTGTCTCAGTCATCTACAGAACATTATATTGATTACATCATGTCATTTTGACCTTCTGAAAAGGAAGTAACAAGTACTTTGGATGCCATAGTAAGATAGAAACATGCCTAGGGTGAGAAATAAAGTATCCCAAATTTTACTGAACTGTCAAGTTGGTAAAGATTTTTGGAGTCCAATGAGGCATGCTAGGATCATTCCATTTAAGGTTATAAAAAAGTTATTGCTTCTCACAGCCATACCTGTAAGAAAGAGGCCCAACATATGGTGGAGGCTTTTTTGGATTTTAGAGGCTGAATGTATTACATTTGGAAACATTATTCCAAGTCACTTTATTGGATAACTTTAAAAGTTATCAGTGTCAGAACAAGAGAGGGCTCTGCAGCAAGTCTGGGTTCTAGTGTAAACTGCTTTGCTGCTCACGCAATCCTACAATCTAGCAGGCTTGGTATTGAATGAGGATGCTGTGTGGATTTCTTAAGTCCTAAGAAGAGGGTCACAGCACACAGCTTTAGATTCTGGAATAAGACTAAACTTTCTACAGCAGAGCACTAATTGCTGTTTGAAAAGTGGCTCTTCTGTCAATAGGGAGTAGGGTCCAATTGATATGTGCCAGCTTGGTCAGGCCATTCTGTGACACATTCTACATGGTTCCTCAGAGGGCCCCAGTAGAATGGAGCCCCAGTCACTTTCTGCAAAGACTGGCACAACAACAGCTTGTTATATGATTTCTCTTCCTTCTCTATGACGCTATTCACAATTCCCTATTCTTTCCCCAGGATTAATTGCAAAAATAAACTATCTACTTGTAATCTTTTATCTCAGGCTTTTTTTTCCCCAGGGCAGTTCTTTAAGACAGTACCCATTTCCTGGACTCAAACCTATGAGGCCTACATTTACACATCTAACCCTAGATTCTTCATCCTTGCTGCTGACCTTATGTTGCTTAATTTTGAATCAGAATTATTATACTTCTACTTTTCCTGAAGACTTGTAAAAGAAAGCCATAAGTCATTAGTAAAGGTATGACGTTCAATCAAATTTTACTTTTATTTCTTAGGACATTTATTAACATAATCAGCATGGGTATAGACCATATTTTCATGATTTATTCTCCTAATCTTTAAAAAAAAATACGTCTTCCAAAATGTCCATCGACAGATGAATGGATAAAAAAGATGTGGTATATATATATACAACGGAATATTATGCAGCCATCAAAAGGAATGAGATCTTGCCATTTGCAACGACGTGGATGGAACTGGAGGGTGTTATGCTGAGTGAAATAAGTCAATCAGAGAAAGACATGTATCATATGACCTCACTGATATGAGGAATTCTTAATCTCAGGAAACAAACTGAGTGTTGCTGGAGTGGTGGGGGGTGGGAGGGATGGGGTGGCTGGGTGATAGACATTGGGGAGGGTATGTGCTATGGTGAGCGCTGTGAATTGTGCAAGACTGTTGAATCACAGATCTGTACTTCTGAAACAAATAATGCAACATATGTTAAGAAAAAAGAAAAAGAAGAAGATAGCAGGAGGGGAAGAATGAAGGGGAGTAAGTCGGAGGGGGAGACGAACCATGAGAGACGATGTACTCTGAAAAACAAACTGAGGGTTCTAGAGGGGAGGAGGGTGGGGGTTGGGTTAGCCTGGTGATGGGTATTAAAGAGGGCACATTCTGCGTGGAGCACTGGGTGTTATGCACAAACAATGAATCATGGAACACTACATCAAGAACTAATGATGTAATGTATGGTGATTAACATAACAATAAAAAACTCTGGAAAAAAATGGTTTCAGGGCAATGCTCAAAAAAAAATACGTCTTTTACTTGAATTAAATCTAAGCAGTGAAAGTTTGCAAGTCCATGCACAAGGAATTTCATGTGATGGTGACTGACTATAAATACAGACTGAGGGTTTGTTTGGTTATGACAGCTTTGCCTCTCATGGTCAAAATTTGATCCTCAGAGAGATCAGAAAATGGATCTCAAAAGACAATCAAAATTGTAGTTAAATCATGTGGAAGTTTGAAATTAGATATCTTCTTTTCAAATCTACATATTTTAATGAAAAGTATTATAAGTAGGAATGCTAAGATCATAACTTATTTTATTACAGTAGCTAATATAAAATAAGTACTTTAAAATTACCAGGGCGTTTCCAGGAGATAGAAGGAAATCAATACTGCCTATTAACATATATTTGAGAATCTGTTGGTTGTGTTGTTCAGAGTCGAAATGTATCATTTTAAGGTAAACAGTTGCAGTTCCTTTACTGTAGAAGTTCTGAATAGTTACATGGACAATGATGAATTGGATTTTATATTTTTATTATTAGCATAACACTCCTATTGGCATGTTTGCAGTTATGTCTTATTTAACTGGGGTGATCTCCAAATGGTAGATATCCCACAATAGTTTTTTTTTCCCTCTCAGATTTTAAAATATTTTTTCCTAGTAGTTATTGAGCTGTCAACAAATCTAAATTCACAAACCTTAACATAATCTGAAGTGAATTTTTTTTCACAGTTGAATGACAATCAAATTAATTGATCTAATTTTGAGTCTATATTAGATACATGCTGTCAGTTTGCATATATATGTATATATACACACACACACTATGTATATGTACTTACATATATGTACAGATAAAGATAAATTCACAAAGTATGAGTCATTTGGGCATGTTCAACATATTGTAAATGGTCTTTTATAGTTATATCCACCCCTACTACTTTCAAAAGGTAGCATGTAAACAAATACAGTAGTTGTCTGCTTGTGATCCTATTGACTGAAATTTATTCTCTGCACTTATGGCTAGGACATAAAGATACCAATTAAGAGAATTGGATCTACCTAAATTTTCAAACTCCAATCTAATAGAGCATTCCTTAAATTGACTTTAATACATTGAGGTTTCAAATTTAAGTTTAATAATTTCAGTACAATAATAGAAAGATTCCCCCCCCCCCGTCTATTTCTATGCTAAAGAATATCCTGTCAGTGGTAATTAATAATCTTTATCAGTGCTGGTTGTAAACATGACATATTCATTCTGAATTAGGCTTGTCACTGCCTTTCCCTGAAATGCTCAGAGATGCTTCAAAAAAATCAATAAAGAATAAAAACCTTTCTGTGATCTGAAAAAGTTAACTTAAACTACACAGGGGAAGTCCTTGTAAAATGTGAATATTTCCAGGACTGAAAAATGAGAAAACAGTTATTAGGAATGACTTCAATTCTTTTTTTAGGAATTATTAATCTTTTATTTTGATTTTCTCTGAATGCCAAAGTCTTAACAAAAACCTAAAATAACATTTATTTTCTTGACAGTTTTATCTTTTTCCATCAGCAAACATTGATTTGTTCCTTTTTCTGCTTCTCATGGTACATGAGGAAACATTATCCCATACAACCTGGCACCTTCTTGTTTTCTTACTTGCCTTTGGCAAAATCATTAAATGATGTTGGATAAGCTTGAGCAGAGCAAAATCCTTAGTTAATTAGTGCCTTTTCTGTTGGGTGTCTGTCTTTTTTAAGATTAACTTTTAGTCGTCTAGGTCTGCAGCATAGTGTCCAATCTAAGTGATCATTTGCACTGATAACATATGTAATTAGAACAACTGCCCATTTTGAATAAATTTTCACAGTGCCATCAAGAAGATGGATTATAGCCAATCATTTTGGAAGGAGTTTTCTGAAATAGCATAGGAGCATTATGTGTGTTATTATATAAAATGCATGTAAACACATTTTATGAGATATATAAATTCTACATTAGCTAATGTCTAACCTTAGCCTAAAGGGTCCCTAATTCCAAGAATTGTACAGGTGCCTGAATTGCATGATTGTGGATCTTACTAGTTTTCTAGGGCTGCTGAACAAAGTACCACAAACTGGGTGGCTTAAGACCACAAAATTTATTCTCTCACAGTTTTGAAGGCTAGAATTCTAAAATCAAAGTGTCAGCCAGGCCATATTCCCTCTGTGATTCTGCATAGAATCCTTCCTTGCCTCTTCTAGCTTTGGGTGGTGGCCATCAATCCTTGGTGTTCTTGGCTTTCACCTGCATCCTTCCAGTCTGTGCCGCTGTCAACGTGTGTGTGCGTGTATGTGTGGGTATGTGTCTTTGAATAAAGACACTAGTCATATTGGATTACAGGCCCACCCACTCCAGTATGACCTCATCCTAACTAATTCTATCTTCAACAGCCCTGTTTACAAATAAGGTCACATTCTGAGTTAAGGGTGTTAAGATTTCAACATATCTTTTTGGGGCAAATGATCCAATTCACAACATATATTATCTGTTCTTTTAAATTAGATAGTTTCTACCTTCACTGGGCATGTTCTGTGGCTGCCTTTAAAAGGCACATTATCTATATGATGACTGCAGTGTACCATTAATCTTGAAGAAGTTTGCAGTGCTTTGCCTACAGATTTTATATTTGTTGTCCCTTCCACTTGTCTGCACCCCTACCCCTTGACTCACTGAATAAATGGCATATTTGTCAGCTCTTCCTGAAAGCCTCACTTGGTCAAAGAGGCTTGCTTAGATGCCATTTCTGTGTGGTCCCAGAATACCCGGCCATTTCTTATCATAATGAATGCAACATAGGATGCTGCTTTGGGGAGTTAGTGAGATTTTAGGCTCTTAACTCAAACTGCATGGTTTTGAATGCCACTTTCTCCACTTTTTAGCCCTGTGAATGGAAGTAAAATTTAACCCCCCTTTCATTTATTTTCATCCTGTATAAAAAGACAAGAGTAGTAGTAATGATGTAGTAAGCTTCTTACTATTTCAAATAAAATCACAGAAGGGAGGACTTAAAAAAATCTTGAATAATGATAAGGACGATAGAAATAAAAAAACAGAATAACCATATTGTTTTTCTATTTCCTGTATCACTTAGTGGACTCCTAGAAATGAAGGACTGGGTCTTGCATTCCCATTTTCTATCACCTTAGAGTGAACATATGTTACGATTTGCCTGGGATGGTGCTAATTTATGGCTATTGTGCTGATACACTTATTAGGGTCATCCTCTTTCAATCCCTAAAAATGTCCTGTTGTGGAGAATAAAATGTATGGGACAATAAACATAAAAGCTTTATAGATAGATGATCTCAGTTATTTATCGAGTGAGTGAATGGTGGCCGGCATTATCACTTTAGGTTAATTGTTTGATATTTTAATTAATTCTGTTCTCTTTAAAAAATACTAAGTTGTGTTTGCCTGTGCCTATGCCATTTACCTCTTAGAATTAGTCATTTAAGGAAACCTTCAGATTCACTTGTGTAGGCACTGTTGGGAGCCACATACCTCAGTGCCTGCAGGAATGCATTAAACACTCCCTTGGTGGTCTCGAAGACTTAATGTGTATTCTTATTTTACTATCCAGCAAGGATTTAAAGACACTTGGGAAATGGGACTCAATAATATGAAGCTATTAAACCCCTTCAGTCAGAGAAGATTCTAAGTTTAAATTCTCCGTGCCACTTTTGACAATGGTATACATGTTTAATTACAGATGTTACAGAGCAACATTGGGATCTCACATGACTGGAGCATATTCACAAAGTATCAGACAAAAACCTGGTAATTTATTCCTTGGAATTTTTGCTTAGTTGTAACCCTATGTTTAAGTAAAATAGAGATGATGGATCCTGGTTTTTATCAGAAGAGGGAAAAAATATCAGTAGAAAGTAGAACAGAGTTTGAAAAGATGTATGTTAAGACATGCTCGGGCGTCTGGGTGGCTCAGTTGGTTAAGCGACTGCCTTCGGCTCAGGTCATGATCCTGGAGTCCTGGGATCGAGTCCCGCATCGGGCTCCCTGCTCAGCAGGGAGTCTGCTTCTACCTCTGACCCTCTTCCCTCTCGTGCTCTCTATCTCTCATCCTCTCTCTCTCAAATAAATAAATAAAATCTTTAAAAAAAAAAAATAAGACATGCTCAACTTCACTTTTCCAACTAGTCATAGTTAATTTTGCTAGAAGCTTTTTATTTGGTGGGGGCGGGGCACAGAGGGAGAGAGGGAGGGAGAAAATAAACAAGCAGGCTCCATACCCAGTATGGAGCCCAGTGTGGGGCTCCATCTCATGACCCTGAGATCATGACCTGAGCTGAAATCAAGAGTCCCACACTTAACCAACTGAGCCACCCAGGTGCCAAGCTTTTGAAGGAATATAGCCTCTGTTGTTCATAGGGGTCTAAACAGAAAGCCCAAGGGTAGAGTTAGGTACTTCATAAGCATAGGGAATTTGGATGCATGAAATAAGATGGGTGATCTAGAGATATTTTTTCTCACATTCTTTGGATCTCCTGCCTGGAAACCAGTTAACTTCCTTGGCCAATATGTTAGTTAACCAAAGTGGTAAATATTGTGATCACAACCTATCTAACATCATGTTTATCAGTCTGAATATTGCTAAGCATTCTAGTGAATGCTCCCTAGTGATATGATATGTTTACAGATTAAACTAAAAACCACATTTAGTTTGTTATTAAACACACACATTACCTAAGTCTGCCCTCACAACCATTTGTCTACTTGAGATTTTGATTCCCTCTGACTGTTCATTGGCAGTCACCATGAGTCACACACTTGGCTTGTGACTACTTAATGTGGTTGTCTGGTATAATTTACCAAAAATTACAAGCCAGAATTTTTATTGATTTATATGATTTTACAAACGAGTGTGTGTGTGTGTGTGTGTGTGTGTGTGTGTGTGTGTCCATGAACACATACCTATTACTTCTTGAAAAGATCGTTATAGTTATTAGTGGGTTCTTATCTCACATGGTAATCACTAAGGTTTGGACAAGGAAAACAGAAACCATTCTAATTATTTAAAACTCTGAGTTGAGAACTGAAGAAATTTAATGTAAGTAATGCTTTACATTGGGGATATAAGAGGCTGAGAAGAGGGAGACATACTTCGTTTTCCTTTTTCTTCTGTCATCCGGTTTCATGCCACTCCCAATCCATTGGCTAAAACCAGTGAGAGTCTGGGAAACATAGTCTGCAAGTTTTAGTCCCTCCCAATGATACAGAGCAGAACAGAGGAAGGTTTAAAAGTTTAAAACATGAATTTATGGGCAAACTGGCCACAACCAGCCCTCATAGCAGTGCAGAGAATACCACCTGGGGAATTCTGGCTTGCTTTCTAGGTAGTTATCCACAAAGAGATATTTTTGCCTTCGTAAATAAGGCCATTCAGGTTCTAATACTCATTTTGCAGGTTCATAAGCCTGGTTTTGTTAGTATAATGAAAGCAGATGAGGGATAACTTTGCATTTTCTAAACCCATAAAGACTCATACATGTACAAACAATGCAAAAATCAGGTTAGACATTTGTAATGAGAAATGCAATTGCAGATCCTAGCAGATTGTTCCACTTATAAATCAGTGTAGGAAAGCTACAGATAAAGCTAAATTATGATGAAAGTGCTGATTTTTAAACTCGCAATGGCAAATTGATTGGACATTGCTCTTGTCTAACAGGTTCACTCTGCTGGTAGGCAAGCCAATGAAGAAGCCAAATAAAAATCATGTTGGTGAGTGAGGACATTCAACTGAGGTAGCTGAAAGCCATCTAATCTATTATGGAGTAGAAACCCATAAGGATTGAGTCCAATAGTAAGAATTTCCCTTTTTAGACAGTGCCTGAATAGGTACTACTTGCCAGTTTGTTCTCCTGAAAGCTTATTTTTCCATTCCCAAGGCTGACCAATTCCTGTTTTGATTGGCACATTCTTTCTTTAGGTATATTAATACATTCAATCACATTATAGTCAGTTTCCAGAGGTGTATGTTAACAATTTGCCTTCATTATGCTGACTTTGCATATCTCTATTCTGAATTGCTGTGGTTAATTAATTATAACTGCGTTCTCTGAGGACAGTCTTAATTCCTATATTTCTAATTTCTTTAGAATGGGTGCACCTTATTATATTTTATTAGAATCCTAAAACTCTGATGAAACCTTGAATATAGCTTATCCGTTCATCTATAATTCACACATGTTCAGGCTGAGGCTGGAGAAGTTGAGTGACTAAGTCCAGGCCCCCCGGATTTTTGGGGACAGAGACTAGATTACTAGGTGGCTGCCAAACCACTGACTTTATACTCCTTTCTACCTGTCTGTGTTTTTATAAAACTTTTACCCCCATTCTCTCCCCTTTTTAGGAATTGCACACTTTTCAGCCTGGTAGCCTGAAAATGATCTTACTGGATCATTACTTTGATCAGATTTTATTATTGGTACTTATTAGAGGCATGGCCCATCCAACTTGAATTGTGGTCCCTGAAACAATAGCATCAAGCCTCACTTGGGAACTTGAAAGAAACACAAACTCTTGGGCCCCAAACCGAATTTCCTGAATCCCAAACTCTAGCAATAGGGCACAGCAATATATATTTTAGTTAGTCTTCAAATTATTTTGATGCATTTTAAAGTTTGAGGATCATTCATTTAATGAATTTATATAGTGATACATTCCAGAATATCCCCAGAGATGTTCATATGTATTACTGGACTATCCCTTAGACTCCAAGTGTATGTGGGTCCTAGATCTTTGCTTACCTTAGAAGAGTCACAGGGTGGTCACTGTCAGGGACAGTCCTTCTGCTGTTGGAGACCAGCACTTTCACAGAGGTCCTCCTACTGAGCATACTCATTGGTCTTTTGGAGGCAGTTCTCTTCCAGAATATGGTTAATGCAGGATGACACTTAATAGATAGTTTCAGACTTACTTCCTCAGACATAGCAGAACGTAGTGGTTCATTAGAGGCTGTAAGGAAAGATAGATTTAGGTTCTAGTTTTACTTTGCCTCTTACAAGGTTTATATGAGGATTACCTTACATAATGTGTGTAGGAAATTTCAGCATTATGCCTAGCAAATGTTAGGCACTGATGTAGAAGCTAATGTCATTACTGCCTCTATTACTAATGCTCCACAGAATGCATATTGCTACCTGAAGTTACTGCTGTCTTCGACACCTGTGCCTTCTTTTTCAGCTGAAAACAGATTTTTTTTTTCTCATGGCCCCCAGTGATGTTGCCTCAAGAACCTATTCTCTGGTACATTTATTATGATCTCAATAAAAACATCAACAGGATTTTTTTTTAATTAGGCAGGTTTATTCTAAAATGTACGTGGAAATAAATAAAAAAGCAAAAATAGCTAAACATTTCTGAAAAAGAAAGTTAACTTGGGAAGATTTACCGGCCACTTTTTTAAAACCATATAAATAACAATGATTAAATACCATATAAATACCATGTAAAAATAATAAATAAAATAGCATGGTATTGTTGCATGAATAGACAGACCAATAAGCAGATTATAAAATGCTGGGCAAAGAACCATATATACTAACAAAGTAAAATCAAGGCAGTATTTGAAGTCATTTAGAGGAAAGTTATATTATTTATTAAGTAGTTTTGACACAAAATGCTATCTTTTTAATACAAAATACATTTGAATCTTTCCCTCAAATTTCACACTATTGGATAAAATATGGTCCATCCATTTAGTGGAACTCTAGGCATCTGAAAGAAATGAGGAGGATCTCCATGTATTACAACAGAATCATCTCCGTGGTTGAGAGCTATCTATCAATCAATCATCTCTCTGTATTATGTCTATACAAGCTTTTTGATATTTTTAGAAAAAAAATAACATAAAAAAACTAATGAGGATTGTTACCTTTAGGAAATGGAAGGGAACAGGGGTGAAAGGGTAGAGATTAAGCTAGATATCTTTGAATGTATCTTATTTTATTTTATTTTTAAATATTTAATTCAACTATAATTAACACAGTGTATTAATTTCAGGTGTACAATATAGTAATTCAACAATTCTATACATTACTCAGTGCTCATCATGACAAGTGTGCTCTTAATCCCCTTCACCTATTTCACTCCACACCCCACCCACCTCCCCTCTGGTAAACACTAGTTTGTTCTCTATAGTCAAGGGTCTGTTTATTTTAGTTTGTCTCTTTTTTCCTTTGTTCATATGTTTTGTTTCTTACATTCCACATATGCATGAAATCATATGGTATTTGGCTTTCTCTGACTGACTTATTTCACTTAGTATTCTGCCCTCTAGATCCATCCATGTTGTTGCAAATGGCAAGATCTCATTCTTTTTTAGGACTGAGTAATATTCTAATATATATTCTGATATATACACATATATATGTATGTATGTCTTCTTTATTCATTCATCTCTGGAAAGACCAGCTTGTGTTGCTTCCATGTTTTGGCTATTGTAAACAATGCTGCAATAAATAAAAGGGTGCACATATCTTTTCAAATTAGTGTTTTCATTTTCTTTGGGTAAATACCCAGGAGTGGAATTACTGGATTATATGGTAATTCTATTTTAAATTTTTTGAGGAACTGCCATTCTGTTTTCCACAGTGGCCGCACCAGCTTGCATTTTTACCAACAGGACATGAGGTTGCTTTTTCTCCACATTCTTGCCAACACTTGTTATGGCTTTTTTTTTATTTTAACCATTCTGACAGGTGTGAGGTGATATCTCAGTGTGGTTTGATTTGCATTTCCCTGCTGATGAGTGATGCTGACAGTGAAGGAAACCATCAACAAAACAAAACGACAAATCACTGAATGGGAGATTTATTTGCAAATGATATATCAGGTAAGGGGTTAATATCCAAAATATATAAAGAACTTATACAACTCAACACCAAAAAAACAATAATCTAATTAAAATGGGCAGAAGACATGAATAGACATTTTTCCAAAGAAGACATACAGATGGCCACAGACACATGAAAAGAAGCTCAACATCACTAATCATCAAGGAAATGCAAATCAAAACCACAATGAGTTATTTTATATATATTTTTGAGTTATTGTATATTTTTGATATTAAAACCAGGTATATTTAAATAGTTCCAAACAAAATAAATTATTTTTAAATTCCTAAAATTTGAATGCAAATGGAAGCAAATTAAGCAAAGTCCATATCAAGCTGATAGAATCATCACACAAGAATTATCTCAAGTGATTTTAAAACATGGTCTTTTTGTTATATCCCAGTGGGATATATCCTAAATGGAGGCAGTGAGGGAGAACTGCAAAACAAACGAAGCTGCATTTGGTAGTTGTTCTTTTAGTTATAATATTGTTTTTGTTATTTTTGCTTTGAAGCTATTTAATATATATATATATATATATATATTCAGTATATATATATTCAGCATATGGCATGCTGAATAATAGCTCCTAAGGATATCCACATTCTAATTTCTGGAACCTGTGAATGTTACTTTATATGGCAAAGGGAACTTTGCTGATGTCATTAAGTTAAGGGTCTTGAGATGGGAGATTACCTTGGATTATCTGGATGGGCTCCACGTAATCATAAGAGTCCTTAAAAGAGGGAAGAAGGAAGTCAGTAAAAAAGAGAAAATGTATCCTGCTGGCTTTGAAGATGGAGGGAGGTAGCCTCTATCTAAATGACAGGCAGTTTCAGGAACTGGAAAAAGCAACAAGCAAACAAAACAAAAACAAAAACAACAGATTTTCCTCTGGAAACTTCAAAAAAATTCAGCTTTGGGAACTCATTTTTTTTTTTCCCTCCAGAGGTGTAAGATAATAAATTTGTGTGTTTTTTAGCCTCCAACTTCATGACATTTTGTTATAGCAGCTATAGGAAACTAATACAGTGGGCCAAAGAACATAATAGAAGAGATATATAAATACACACTCAATCTAAATGAAAATTTTGTGATTTTAATTTCAGTTGGCATTATCAAAATAAACTCATAATTTATTTTTCATTTTTAAAATACATGCATTTCCTGGCTCAATCTAATGAAAAGTTCTAGAAATAATGTTGCAGAGAATGCTCATAGCACCTGGATTTTTATCTCTAAATACAATTTTCCAGTAAATGGGACCAGGTCTCCTTGGAAAAATGGTTGGTTTCTGTCCTGGGGCAGGGAATATGTAAAGTGAG
This sequence comes from Eumetopias jubatus, assembly GCF_037043125.1. Lineage (NCBI taxonomy): Eukaryota > Metazoa > Chordata > Mammalia > Carnivora > Otariidae > Eumetopias > Eumetopias jubatus. The sequence continues at coordinate 50,897,529 of NW_028274813.1, forward strand.
CCTTAGGTTTTTATTCCAGCCATAAAAAAAGGAAACAGTCAAAGATGACTTCAGATCAAAGTGACAAGATGACTTCCAAGGAACGCAAAAGCCAACTGGAAAGGGCTTCCACTGGTCAAATAAGAAGTAATAGTAATCTTAGAGTGGCTGTATTAATGTCAAAGGAAAAATATCTTTGAGTATATAATGATACCAACATGCTAAAACAAAACAACAACAAAATGAAACAACTGAACCAACAAAAACTTAATGGTCACATTTAGAATTTGCTAAGACACATGCATTTTATTTTGAAAATTGATAATAGTTGAGAATTTTTCTTGCTTTTCTATACAAACTGTATTTCAAAGTAAGCAAATACTTGTTGAAGAAAATGTCTTCTTTAGAGATGAATTTCAGCTAATATATGCTGAAAAAGTTATAGAGTTTAAATACTACCATTTTGCTACCCCCTCAAAAAATAATGGTGTAGGCAGAGATCATTTATGATGACTGAAATCATTAGGTGAAATATGTTGAGGAAATTTAAAGTGGATGGCTCAGTATGACATCACCTAGACACTCTGATCAGTCTTAACCTCACCAAAAATTGGACAACCAGATATTGTATGCCTCTTGATGGGAAGTACACATTGCCATGCATGAATTATTCTTGCTCTGTTTCCAAATAAATTACAAATGAACCTATATATCAGAAAGCTTATAGAACTAACTAGCAATTTCCAGAAAACATAGGGTTAGAGAACAATGCTAAATGACACCAGGATGCAATCACCTAAATACAGAATGTAGGAAAATGTACAGGACGAATCTTCTAGTAGACAATAATGGGTGGAGGGAGAGGAGGAAATGTTACAGATTGAGATACCTAAGGGTCATATCATTCTTATGCAATGGATAGACTTTTTCCAGACTCTGACTGAAAAAGTATATATTTAATATGAGGCAGTCAAAGAATACTGAATACAACCTGGTTATTTTATATTCTATTAAGGAGTTTTTGTTAATATTACAAGATGTAATAAATGGTATTATGGTTATATTTTTAATGTGCTATCTGATAGAGATAATATGATATATTTACAAAAGATATGATACAATGTCTGGAATTTGCTCAGACACTTTAGGAAAAGAAAGATACGTAATTTTTTTTTAAATGAGAGGAAGGATAGAAGAAACTGAATGGCAAACTATTGCTTGTTGAAGCTGTGTGATGGATATATACACACTCATTAAACCATTCTCTTTACTATAGTGAAGGTTTAAAATTTTCCAGGATATGATGATAAACATAAAAAGTAATATTGGATTGGCTCTAACACACAGGTGACCAGAGACTGAGCCTGCAGAGTCCTGTAACTCAGAGCTTGGCAGTCAGAGTTTTAGCCTGGAAGATATTTTAAAGCAGATAATGCCAAATATCTAGAACATGATATAGTTGATATATAACATTGTTTACATTTAAGATGTACAGCATGTTGATTTCACACATGTATATATTTTAATATGATTTCATCCACAGTGTGAGCCAACACCTTTATATCACATCACATGATTATCATTTTTTTTGGTGAGAATACTTAAGATCTAGTTTCTTAGCAGCTTTAAAGTATTGTTGACTACAGTCACTATGCTGTGTATTAGATCTGCAGAACTTATTTATCTTCTAGTTGCAAGTTTGTGCCCTTTACTAATATCTTCCCAATTCCTCTACCTGCAATATCTGGTAACCACTGTTCTGTTTCCATGAGTTCGATTTCTTTAGATTCCTCATGTTAGTGATATCATATAGTTTTTTGTCTTTCTGTCTTTGTTTGGTCTGTTTCACTTAGCTTAATGCCCTCAAAGTTCATCTGTGATGTAGCAAATGGCAACATTTCCTTCTTTCTCATGGCTGAATAACACACACACACACACACACACACACACACACACATACACACACACACACACACACACACACACACACGCTCTTCTGTTGATAAACCCTTGGGCTGTTTCCCTATCTTGGCTTTGGTAAGTAATGCTGCAATAAACATGGGAGTGCAGATATTGCTTTGATATCCTGTGTAGAAAATGTTATTTTTAATCTCAGTAAAAATTTAAACCTTAAACCTAATAACTTCCTGTTATATTTATCATAAAATGAATTATAAAATATTTAATAAATTATACACAATAATTGACTTTGTTTTGGTAACTAGATAGGTGAGTGTCTGAAAATATCTTTTAAAAAGGAATTAGGACAATGACTTCCTTGTTTTATTTATTTATTATTTTTTAATTAACATATAATGTATTAATTGTTTCAGTGGTACAGGTCTGTGATTCATTTTCATAAAGGTTGGTAGTTACTTTTAGGGAGAAGGAAATTGGGATTGGGAAGGGGTATGTGGAAAGATTTCTAGGGTGCCTGACAAAGGTTATTTTTTGCCTATCTTATATGAATTAATTAAACTAAACGTTTTCTAGAAATAAATAAATAAATAAATAAATAAAGGGACACCTGGGTGGCTCAGTCGGTTAAGTGTCTGCCTTCGGCTCAGGTCGTGATCCCAGGGTCCTGGGACCAAGTCCCACATTGGGCTCCTTGCTCAGTGAGGAGCCTGCTTCTCCCTCTGCCTGCTGCTCCCCGACTTGTAGTCCTCGCTCCCTCTCTCTCTCACTCTCTGACAAATAAATAAAATCTTTAAAAAAATAAAATAAAAAGGAATTAGGACTTTGGACTTAGAAATAGTTATTCTCTAGTCCTTTTTATTACTAATAATTAAATAACAGGAAGAGCTTTCTGGTAAGCCATATCTAGGGTCAAGATAAACCATTTCATCTGAATTAAAAAAAAAAAAGTAGAGTGTGTGTGTGTGTGTGTCTGTCTGTCTGTGTGTATTCTGGAGGTGTCTAAAAATTAAAAATGCAACAAAAATACCAGAGGAAACTGATTTTTTTAAAAAAAATCTCAGAATAGGTTAAACATTGATAATATTAAACCCTGAAGCCACAAATAAAAGACTGTTATGTTTGAGTACACTAAATAATGAAGATGATGATGGTAATAATACAAAGTAAGTTTGGGGAAAAATCCTAAATTAAATTAAAGGCAAATATCAAACTAGAAAAGAATATTACAGTATTTATAATTTATATCCAAAACAAAGTAATATTTCAACAAAAGAAATCACAGCATATATAAGAAAAAGTACTACAACTGAAGACAAGTATGGTCAAAGAAAGTGAATGTGCAAAAAAAGAAAAATGTCATTTAGACCAAAATTAGCTTAGTCTGACATTTATATAAAAAGGTTGATGAAAGTTGAAAATAGACTTAAAAAATCTGTTGACAAAGATAAAATGCAATTGATAATGCAGTATCTGCAATATGTGAGGGAATGAACAGTTTCCTATACTGCTGGTAGGAGCATAAATTGTTAAATTTGTGGTCAATTTGGAAGTATAATTAAAAATAATGCGCCTTGATTTTGACAGTTACCTCATTTTGGTGTATTCATCATATAGGCAAACTCCCATGTGTTTCTAATATTACATATTATATATGTCTATCAAGAATTTACATTGCAACATTTTTGTAGTAACAAAAACATGGACACAACTTTAGTGCGCGATACTAGAGAACTAGAAAAATAAATCCATAACAACAACAACAACAAAACCTAACAAGGGTACAATGGAATACTATGCAGTTATTAAAAAGAATAAGGTCCTCCCATATGTTTTGATTTCAAACTGTCCCAAGATACATTGTTAAATGGGTTGTGGGTAGGATGATGATCAGACAAGTGGAAAAACAGAGTGCTAGCATTTGTTTGAAAAATTCATGAAAGAGCCCTGAAAGAACATACAAAAACGAAAACAATGTGTGCTATCTTGAGCAGGAGAGGTGGGAAGCAGAGAATACGGGGAAGAGAATTTATTTTTAACTGTATATATTTCTTGTTTATTTTGAATTGTGTACATATGCACGTATTTACTGTAACTTAAGCAGGTAGTACTCCTAAGGGTTTGCTGGGGATTAGAAAAAGAAAAAAAAAAACCTTATTCTAATATGGCCTCCTTCAGTAAGCTCACTGCCTAGTGCAGGTCTTTAGATGATTGGACTAAAATTTGGGGCCCAGTCTGAGACTTCACTGGCGATCTCGGATGCTTGGCAAGTCTTGAGTCTTTGGCTAGGCTCCTGTCAATTTGTGAGGGAAACTGGTCTCTGTGAGTACACAGAGGACCTCTAGGGGGCAGTGTTTCCTAACACCACTGCCAGGCTTACAGTCTCCATTCTGGCTTGATCGAACAAAATATCCTCCAAGAGTCATATTTTCATTATTACTACTATTATTTTGCTTATTAAATTCACTCCCTGTTATTGCAGCTACTTCTAGATTTTAAACCTGAGCTGGTTTTCTTTCCCTTCTCTATCCTTTGCTGCCTTCTATAGCTTTGAGTGTTTCTTCTCTGCTTGTCCCCCTTTGCTAGCTGCTGCCTGCAATTCTCCTGCCTCTTTTTCTTCCTCTTCACTTCATCTCTGGGCTTCTCACTTTATCACACAGCGGCACAAATACAGAGAAATTACTTAGGTGAGGTTCATCGTTATCAGCATTTCCAAGAAAACTGGGGTGATAGGATTGTCCGCACGCTCAGGCTATCTAATTCTTGGTGCCCAAACATCCAAGAATGGTGCATGAACAATTTAGCCTTCGTGAACTTTAAATTCATCTTCATCCAATTCCTGTTGTGTTGCTTGCTCCTCTCATTTCTGTTGGAGAAACATTTCATAGTTCTGGCAGATTAGGTCCAAGTAATCTATATACTTTGCCATAATTGATAACACTTAATTTCCACTAATTAATATTAATCCTGTTTTCTGCAGTTAAATAGATTTCTTCTCTGAAACCCCTCTCTGCTTAGTATTGCCCAATCAAAGGCATAGGAATTAGTCATTGGGTATAATGTGTTTTATAATTGCTCGTAATTGTTCACCCCACCTGTATTTATGGGCATCTCTACTAGCTAGTCAGAGCAAGGTGATAAAGATGGTCTCACTATGCACATAGGTATCTAAGTCTAGCTTCCTTGAAAAATGTAAATCCATCTTGTTCATTGTGTATCCTCATTGCATATCATTTTCACTGTTTTTCTTCTATCCTAGGGTCTTAGTTCAGTTCCCTAAAAGCAATTCCTGAGGTGAGGTGTGGTGTGTAAGTGATTTGTTAAGGAAGTGCTGATAGCGGAGAATGGTAAACAAAGGAGTGGGGAAGCAGGGTGGGGAAGAGGAGAAAGCAACATCAGCCCTGTGATGTCAGGCACAGACCCTTTGTGGGTAGCTTCACCCTGACCCTGAAGGGGAGCTCTGCATGTAAGTTACAACTCAGTCTTCCTGGCCCTTGTGACTTTTGGTCTATGTACCCTGCACACAGTGACCTAAACCTGGTAAATATTTATTTGTTAGATAAATGAATGGAAAATAGACCTGCTAGGGAATATCAAGGAGCTTAGACTCTAACCAGAGGTTAAGATAAGGAGTGTGGTCAAAGCTGTAAGAGGAGTACAAATAAATACTGGGTTCCGAGGAAGAACAGGTATTTTACTTACCATTTTTTTTTCATATAATGATAATATTTTTAAAAAGCTCTTAAGGTATACTTGTCAGTCTCCGAGATACAGTGTAGAATCCAGAATGAAAACTAGGATATGTAAACTGGACTTTGCCTCAGGGCCTCCAAATTAGAGGACACAAATCTTCTAATTATTTGAAGGAAGAGAGATATTTTTTAAATGTTTACATTATGTGGACCTTCTTTCAGCACATGTACTCCCTTTAAATGAGCTTAGCCTGCAGCTAGCAATAGGATAATGTCAATAATTCCCTTCTGGGGACTACACTGTACATCCTAAAACTGCTATGATGCTGTGCCTAAGTTGCTAGGTATGGCTCCGTGGGCCTCTCCTCTGCTCTAAACAAATGGAAGAGGATTTCACAGTGTATCATGCTTCCGTGCCATTGCTTGTCCTATTACCTCTGCCTGGAATGAGCTTCTACTATTCTTAATTTGGTTCTTTCTCAGTCATCATGCAAGGCCTAATCTCAGATGTTTTCTTAGATGTGACACCAAAAGCACGAGCAAGAACAACAGCAACAACAAAATAGATAAATGGGACTACATCAAAATTGGAAACATTTGTGTTGCAAATAAGATCAAGAAAGTGAAATGTCAACCCACAGAGTGGGAGAAAATTTTTACAAATCATATATATGATAAGGAACTTGTATACAGAGTATATGAGTAACTCTTCTAGGGGCGCCTGGGTGGCTCAGTCAGTTAAGCTTCTGACTCTTGGTTTCGGCTCAGGTCATGATCCCGTGCGGGGCTCCATCTCAGGACCCTGAGATCAAGAGTCCATTGCTAAACCAACTGTGCCACCTAGGCACCCTGACACAGATGTTCTTAAGGCATTACTTATAACATCCCCCAAATGGAAACAACCCAAATTTCCTTAACAGATGAATGGTTAAAATATAGTATATCCGTACAATGGAAAGTTATTCAGCAATAAAATAGTAATAAAATACTACATGCTACAACAGCATGAACTTTAAAAATTCTATGCTAAGTAAAGAACTCAGTCACAAAAGACCACATAGTGTCTACTTCCATTTATATGCAATAGCAAATCCATAGAGGCAGAAAGCTGATTAGAGGGGTGCTCAGAGCTGGTGGGGTCGGAGTGGAAGGCAGTGGTGCGGGGGAAGATGATGAGTGATAGCTAGTGGCTTTTGGGTTTCTTTTAAAGGGACAAAAATGTTCTAAAATTTGATTTTGGTGATGGTTACACAGCCATGGGAATATATTAAACATTGAATTGCAAGTTTTAAATGAGTGGATTGTAGAGTATGTGAATTATTCCTCAAAAATATCTTAATAGAGCTCTTAAAAACAAAGCCCTGAACCTAAAGGTATCCTCTAGGAAAGATTTCCTGAGAGGCGCCTGGCTGTCTCAGTCCGTGGAGCATGGGACTCTTGATCTCAGGGCTGTGGGCTCGAGCCCCACGTTGGGTGTAGAGATTACTTAAAAATAAAATCTTAAAAAAAAAAAGAAAGAAAGAAAGAAAAGATTTTCTGAAACCTCAATTGGAGCTCATTACCCTTTTTGGGTTGCTGGTGCATATATTTATGTTAACAGCCATATTGCATTAAAATTCCTCATATGACAGGCTTCATCACTAAACCAAATTCCTCAGAAATGAGTTCTCCTCCTCTTCTTCTTCTTCCTTCCCCTCCTTCTACTATTGCTATGTTGCCAGAGTCTAGTGTAGTTTTTCATATATAGGAAGCAAACAACTGAGCTTAACTGTATTATTTCTTACATTCCTACAGTCTTTTGAAGATATTTCATAATACTAACACCAAGTTTAAAATGCTTGTAGACAGGAAGAATCCCTTCCTAAATGTTAGAAAATGCTATGTGCAATACTCTTTTATCTTTCTTTCTTTCTTTCTTTTTTTTAATGGGGGAACGTTTTGCCTTGAAATTGTATATGATAAAGACAAATTGCAAGAGTGTATAATCAATATTTGCATACAAAACACAGCATGTACTGGGCCATTAATATGACTTTATGAAGGACAAATCAGATCAGACTCATTTTTCTTTCTTCTCATAATATACACCTTATAAATTTAAAAAACTTTATGATTATTTTATCTTTTGTTAAAGGACCATTAAGCTTTTCAAACATTGTTAGTTTGCTCTGACTTTTCCTTGTCTCAGTGTACTTCAGTGAAAGAAGCAGATTGAGCCACTAAAACCCTGCTACTCAAATATTATTATATGATTTTACTAAAAGACTTCATTGTCATCCTAGTTTCATTAATAACACCAGAATATAATTTGAGATTTGAAGACAGCTTTAAGTAACAATTATTAATTGGTTTTATATTCAAAATTATGTTTGGAGAATATAAAAGTCCCTTACCTCGGTGATTTTCAAGATTTTTTGAACTGAACTGTTACTTAGCTAAAATCTTATTCGAAATCCAGTATATAAATCATGTAAGAACAGAGTTGCTCTGCTAATTAGGGGTTGAAAAAGAGGGTTAAGAGACCCAACCTCTAGCCACAGTTGTCCCCTGGGGCACCTCCAAAGATTGCTTACGGCTCCTTAGAGTAAAAATCACTGCATTAGTTCGGTGGAAAGTAGGTCTGTGCATCTCCTTGCACCTGGGAAATTATATTTTTTATAGTAACTAATTACCTTGAACTAAGCCAAGTTAATGGCATTTTGCTAACTGATTAGCAAACACTGGAACCTACTCATATGCATATTGTTTTATATAGACTTTTTAATAGAAAGGTGTTAATAGGTAACTCTATGATAACACACTGGAGTGATGGAAACAGCTGTGAAATGGGTTGCATGTGACTTGAAAAAAAAAGAAAATTCAAGGTTATTTCTGTTAAAATTATTTTTATTCCTTTTGCTTTCCTTCATTGAAAGCCCTAACTGGAGAAGAGAGAGAGAAGCAGAGTAAACACTAGCATTATAAGCTGAATATGACTTTGGGAGTGGGGGAGGGGAGGGAACATTGTCCATCCACTTCTTTTATTTTTGGGTTTTTTTTGGTGTTTTGGGGGGTTTTTTTTTGTTTTATCCAAGTTCTTATTTTTTCTTTATATATATATATATTTAATTTTATTATGTTAATCACCATACATTAGATCATTAGTTTTTGATGTCGTGTTCCATGATTCATTGTTTGCATATAACACCCAGTGCTCCATGCAGTACGTGCCCTCCTTAATACCCATCACCAGGCTAACCCATCCCCCACCCCCTCCCCTCTAGAACCCTCAGTTTGTTTCTCAGAGTCCATAGCCTATCATGGTTCATCTCCTCCTCCGATTTCCCCCCCTTCATTTTACCCTTCCCGCTATCTTCTTTTTTTTAACATGTAATGATAGACAGTGGGGCGGTTGTGTGCCATGGTGAGCGCTGTGAATGGTGTAAGACTGTTGCACCACAGACCTGCGCCTCTGAAACATACACTTCTTATCTTCCTTTCCTTCCCAGTCTCTCTGTCTCTCTCGCTCTCCTTTCTCTTCTGGATCACATACTTGATTATCTGTGTAGGTCTGCCATTCACCCACAGTGGAATCTTCAACAAGACTTTTAGCTTTCATTTCAGGTTTCTTGTCTAAGCAGTTTATAATCATGTCACCTTCCTCTCGGGGCTGTGTGAGAACTATATCATACAGTCCTTGGAAAGCACCTAGCATAGTGTATGGCTTGTAGTTAGGATTCATTGAATGATAATGATTCATCTTCTACTTAGCCATTTCCTTTCCCTTTTTCCTCCCTCACTTCCTTAAATTTCACTTTAACAGTTCTTATATTTCTTAAATACTTTATACTTACTGAAGAAAAACAACGCTAGGCATTTTTGTTTGACTTTTCAAAATTTTGGTTTGGGTTTTAATTTGTAAAGAGAAAAACACACAATTGTGTGCATCATTTATAAGAGAAGAACAAAGCATTGTTACTCATGAATGTCTAGATTATAAAAACTGGGAGAGCACAAAATCGCAAAATATCGACACAAATTAACAGACAGTGATTTTCAGTATGCTGTGACTCACTAAGTGTGAGGTCCTAGATTAAACAGTGTTTGTAAGAGTCTGTCAGTCTTAATGGGGAAATAAAGTTATTTCAGAAATCCAGGGGAAAATAAGGAACAAATATTTGCTTGCGGGGGAGTTACTTATAAGCAAAATTTGATTAATAGTTATTAATAATTTCAATATTTTTTCATTTTTTCAGTTTTTATATAAAATCATATATAAGATTACTTTTTTCCTGCATCTTCTCAATTGTTTCTTCCTTATATTTGTCCTTTTCCTTTCCTTCTTGAGGAGATTTGGCTTTACGTTCAAGGATCTTTTTGTGGTCTTTGTCCAGTTTTAGTCTAGGGATACCCACCTTGCTAGAGTGAATGCCCACACGGTCAGTGGTGCCATCCGTCTGCTCTCTGTCTCTCCTCGTTCAGTGTAGAGGACATTTTCTTCCTATGAACCTGGATGACCTTGCCAATTTGCTGACCTTTGTAATACCCTCACACAATCTTTACTTCATCCTCCTTTTGGATGGGCATGGATCAAATGTTTCCTCTCTCCACTCTTTGTAAAGAGGGGAAGACATAATCTTACTGTGAATGTGGGAAGGTGCATTGAAAAGCCTTTTATAGTTCTTGTTCCCATCAGAAGTCACAAAGGGACTGAACTTTATTTTGGATACTGGCACTTCAGCGATGGTGGCAAAAGGAAGAGCAATTTTAATAAGTTTTAAAGAATTATCTTCTAACATTAGTGGTGTTGCTCTTTCTAGAGGGAGAAAGTAACCGCCTCTTCAGCCTCTGTGATTTGTCCAGAATCAGAAGGTTGTGGAGCCGACCATGGGGCTGGGGTGGGAATTCTGACTTTATCATTCCTGTCGCTACCTGCTGCCTCTTTACAGGGCGGTGCTCCCAGGGTCTTTTCAAAAATTCCAGGTACTGCATTTTTCCAGGTTCTCCTTGTACTCATTTCTCATCCTGTTCTATAGTTGGACTCTTTGTCAAAAGACCTAGAACCACATTTTAGACTTACTAAATTTCATCCATTATTTTCTTTTTTAATGACACAAGCTTTTAGATAGTGAGCCCACAGACTTGCTCACACAATTTCCTGTGCTTTTGTAGGTATTTTCTTTTCAAAATTGGTGGGGAGGGGGCAGGGGAGGACAGAATTACATTGGTTATTTCTAAGTGTGTTTAAAAGATTAAAAATAAAAGGAAGGAAGGAATTCAGAGGTGACGCTGTTGCTAATATCAGTGGAATGAGGTTTTAAAGGGGGTTTGATCCAAGCCTTTGGGAGAAGGAGAAGGTTAGTGGTGTAGATATTGAGATTTGGAACCATTTTAAGATCCTCTCTCGGATAGTGAGGATATCCAAACTTGGACTGGCTCCTGTCAGAGATATGCCTTCACTTCTAAAGTGAGGAGTCCCACACAGGAGAGAAAATGGCCAAGTATGACAGAAGAGGAAGAGCCACCTCCTCATCTCAAAAAGGCTCTAATCCTGCTAAGTATAGATTTTCTCCACACGATGATGGTAGCAGAAGTCACTTGAGTAAACAAACCTCTGTGGTTTTGAAAATCAAATCAAGTAACGTATCTTCCCTAGATATCTCTATTATTTTGAGTGTATATTCACACACAAACTCTCACATACACACATGTATGCAATCTGTCCCATGCATAATTAAATATATACTAATTTACTAATTTGTGGTTTTAAATATGTATATAATTTATAGTTTTCTTGCTTTGATGATCATCCCCCTGTAAATTATTTAAGTAGTTTGGTGTTTTTCCATCACTAGATTTTGTCCTAAAAACACTGTCAAAAAACTTCATCAGGTCTCACTTCTCATCCTGGACCATCTTGTCATTTGAGTGACACATAAAAGAAGAATAGATGTAAAATGGTATCATAATTCCCTTTCCCCATTAACATTAATCTATATGCTTTGAATATATTTGACTTTTTTTTTTAATTTTGTACTTCCTCGACCTGTTAAATTATAGCAACTAAAGCTCTTTTCTCTCTGCTTTCCTAAGTGGCATATGCTCATATTACCAATGCCTCTTTAACATGACTGGTGTTCTCTAGTTTATGTAACCGCTTAGTCTGTTCTACCAGGAAAAATCAGGATTGCATATACATGTGATAGAAAATTCTCGTCCTCTGGAAAGAGAGTAGAAAAAAAAATTACACTGCCTTTTTTTAGAGCACAAATAACCTCAGTGTAGTGTTTAAGTGTCTAATATTGCCTAATGGAAAAATCCATGGTACAGTTCAAACTAAATGAAATAATGATGTAACTTAGGGTGCTCCTTCAAACAGCATCTTAAGTAGATACTTATGTACTTCTGAGTTCAACCCCACAGCAGCCATGCAGCCTCAGAGCTTGTTACGGAATTTCATATTCCTTTAATGGAGATGGCCCCATGCTGGGCTTTTACTTTTCCAACTGTGGCGGTAATAGTTAGTAATCAAGTCATAATGTAATAATCACAACTACAGGGAAATGTTAGCTGATGTAATAGATTGCAAGGCGAAAAAATATTGGTGTTTTTTCAGACCTTATTCCATCTGTCTTTTTGTTGTGTGTTGAAAGAATCTAGGCTTATAGGTGAAAACAGCCCCACAAAAGTGCCTACACAGATAAGGCTCTATCACTTGCATAATCCTAGTGATTTTTTTTTCATTTATGTACTCACAAAGAGTCACACACTTGGGAATTTTATGTTGAAATCTGAAAAGCGTGCTCTGAGCGAGAGCCAGAGCATTCCTAATTCTCAAGTCCCTCATATATTTAACTGATATTTTAATGAAACAGGCATCAATAAAATATTTATATTCTGTATCTTGCAATTATCTGACTTCTTCCAAAAACTGCTTCGATATTCATTAAAAAAATGCTATTTGCTGCTTAGAAAGAGCTATTACTACTGCTTCTTATATTCTGGTCCCCAAAATTATCTCAGTGAAGGTACAAAGTCCTCCAACTTAGAAATGTTCTTTATACAGTCATTCTGTAAAAACTATCTGGTCCATTCTTTTCATTTTTTTGGATAAGGAAACTGGCCCCTGGGAAGTTAACTAACAATCTCTGTGTTCTTTACTTGAAGAATGATACTAATGAATATGATTAATGATGATAATGGATCACTTCAAATGGCCTATAGCTTCTCTCCCACAAGAAAAAATATATGATATAACCTAGCTGGAGAAAATATTCCTGTAAGAGTCATGAAATCCTACTATATGTAGTTCTAGGCACTAGAAATTTTAAGTTGAGATTTGAATAATTAACCGGATCACAATGGAAGTGTCAGGAGAGGGTAAGAGCAGAAGATTAGCCCCTCAGGCAGAAGAAAGTTGTTCAAAAGCCAGTTGGTAAGAGTTTGGCACCTTCTGAGAACCAGAATTTGGTCACTATAGAAGGGGGCATTGCAATGTCAGAGCCTGAAGAGCAAATTGTGAAGAGCTTGGGGAAATCCTTTTTAAGGACTTTGGTCTTCACTCTAGCCCTCACTGAAATATTTTAATGAAGCTATTGACAGAATCGGACTTTAATTTTAGAAAGATTATTCTAGCTTCATGCTGAAGAATGATTAAGCATGGGGACGCAGGGGATTGTGGCGGTTTCCTACGCCAGAGATGATGGTAGCCTGGAATAAGGTAGTGGCAGTAGACGTGAATACATTTGAGACCTATTTGGAAGCATAACCTATTGGTTTTAGTGATTAAGTAAGTATAAGGGGTGAAGAGCTGCACAATATTAAATAAATTTAGGGTTTCAGGTTTGAACACTGGGTGGATGGAGTACAAATGAGATAGAGATCACAGGTGTAATAAACATAGTGGAATTAAGAAAGGGCTTGGGAGTTCAGTAGGAATGGGTCTGGGTTTCAGCTTTGTCCCCAGCATTATTTGGGCTAGTTATTTAGTCTATGTAAACCTCTCTTGTTTGCTCACATTTAAAATGAAGATAATAGGGGCTCAGTCAGTTGAGCATCCAACTCTTGATTTTGGCTCAGGTCATGATGTCAGCATCGTGAGATCGGCCTGAGTCGGGCTCTGTGTCAGGCCCGCATTGGGCTCTGCACTCAATATGCAGTCTGCTTAAGATTCTCTCTCTCTCCCTCTGTCCCTCCCCAACTCACTCGAGTCTCTCTCAAATAAATAAATAAATAAAATCTTTGAAAAAATAAAATAAAAGAATAATAGAAGTACCTCCCCCATGTGGTTATGAGGATTAAATGAGGTAATATATATAACAACCACATCAGTGCTTAGCAATAGTGTTTGCTACTAATAACATTAGTTGCAATAATATTAGTAAAGATTTTTGGAGGCTGAAGATTATGACTTCTGTATACTTTATGTGGAAGGTATTGTAATTTGTGGCTTTCTTTTTAAAGGCTTGGAAAGTACCCGATTAGAAAATACTGAATTTCTGTGCTGTTGGGAACTCGGGCTCATTAGTTTACTCTGTATCAACATGGAAAGCCTCTGAAGTGAGAAAAGATTATACTGACATCACTGATCTTCACAGTAGCATTTTGATTTTTCTAGGACTTTTCAGAGATTTGCCCAGCCAGTTTCTTTTTTTTTTTTGAACGACTTATCATATCATAAATCAGCCAGTTTAAAGAGGATGTAATTCCCCAAACAAAATCAAACACTGGCTTCCACAGTAATATCAAGTTCATGCCCTGCATTTAGTCTTTCCTCCATGAACTTGAAAGAAGATAATAAGATACCAACTACAATGAGTAGAAATATAGCAACCAATAAAAAACGTGTACAGTTATTTAAATGGATGTTTAAAATATGAATTTTACTATCGTGAAGATAGGTATAAGCTTAAATCTTGATTAGCTGTCATAATAGAAGCAGTGGTGTGCTTGAGCCAGCCCTTAATGGCTTGTGAAAGATGATTGTTATTAAACACGTTATTAAAAATTAAATATGATCTTATGATTAAATAAGTTACATTAAAACCAAAGGTTACAAATATTCAAAATTAATCACTTCTTTATTATTTTACTATGTCTTATTATCAACATTCTTGACATTATTTATTTCTGGTCTATCTGTGTGGTAGAGATATCTCTTCCTAACTCTGCATTCAGCATCATTATATTGGTAATTTGAAATCAGCTCTGTTGGAAGTATTTACACCACAGAAATTGGCAGATGCTATGGGTCAAGGCTTTTTGTTTTATTTTGTTTGTTTTTATTTGGAGAACTGGTTGTTAAACATTTGCTAGCACACCACTGAACAAAGGTAACTACTTGCAGATATAATCTGAAAGATACTGACTAGGGGCAAGACAAGGAAGAGCACTAATCAGGAAGAAAAAATTTAAAAATTCTTTGGAGCTCCCTTAGAAAGTAAAACTTGGGATGTAGAAAACTTAGTTAAGTCCTGTGCTTAATATATTAAGCATTAATATATATTAATTATTAATATATATTATATTATATATTTAATATTATATATTTTATATAATATATATATTTATATATATATTTATATATATTATATATTATATATATAATATATAATTATATATAATTAATATTATATAATTAATATACAATATTAAGCATTAATATATATTAATATTAATATTAATATATATCTTATGGAGATATATAGAGATGGAGAATATATTGGACATCGAACATTTTTCAAAAGGTGCCGTCTTTCAGCATTGCCATAAGAAGCAAATTTTATTATGTTCAAAAAGCTTTAAAAAATGTTGAAAATTACAGTTAAGCCATTTTTTTTTACTTACTTGGAAGAAAGAATTATGAAGACATGATAATTTGCAATGATTTGAAAGCAGAGAAGTGAAGATTTCTTGGTGAAGTAATTTTCAGCAAGACATGAGTTCTTAGTGAGCGCTATAGAGATGAGGCTCAGAAGTACAAATATAGGGGAGGTGCTCAGAAATAGGACCTCTCTACTCCTTGGAAATAGATGTGGTTATTAAATTATTCTCCAAGGACATCTTGACTTAAAGAGCTTGCTTCTTGATTTTCTTCTTGGGTTCAAGGAATGGTAAAAATGGTAAATTCTGTGAAATAAGTACTTTGAGTATCACCACTTTAGATAAGTCTGTGACAAAATGGAACATGACTTTGAGAGCTTATGTAATGCCACAGAGGGAGGCTGGCTTAGTCACAAGTTAGTGCTTCTTAGGGTTTTTGAAGTCAGGGTTGTATTGTTATTTTTCCTTGTGAAAGAGAAAAAGAGACACCATGACCAATGACAAAGCATAAAACTTAGGATAAGGTGAATCGTTGTCACTTGTAATGTAAGGATGGCTTTAAACCTAGGCTGTGAGTGGATATCCAGATAATTACAAGGCAAATGTGAATGTTTTTGCTGTGTTGTGATCACTGCAATGACATGAGGTCTGGGAGTTGGACTAAGAGGGTTGGATACAGTTCTAGTGAATTTGTTGGGGCTTTCTAGCTTCTTTGCCCATGATGACAATCATAAGTGATAGTCCTAAATATAGAGCATTGTCAGTCATTCTACTGTAGGAGTTTTTTTTTTTTTTTTTAAAGATTTTATTTATTTATTTCAGAGAGAGAGAGAATGAGAGACAGAAAGCACGAGGGGGAAGGGGGTCAGAGGGAGAAGCAGACTCCCTGCCGAGCAGGGAGCCCGATGTGGGACTCGATCCTGGGACTCCAGGATCATGACCTGAGCCGAAGGCAGTCGCTTAACCAACTGAGCCACCCAGGCGCCCACTGTAGGAGTTTTTTTAATGAGTACCTCACTGAAACACTAAAAACCAATAGTAAATCAGAGATCTTTCTAATACAAAGGAAGACCTCACATAAGAAAGTATAAATCAATTATGTTTTGAGAGGGGCTTGAAAAATATTGTTCCATACCACTATTTAACCGTGTCTGCCTGAGTACTTTTCTTTAGTGCTTACCACAATGAGATTATAACACTGAAGGTGAAAAAGTAAACTTTGTAATTTGAATCTGCATACCTCAATAAACCTTGGTTCTTTAAGTTCTAAGATTTGAGGCTACGGAGTGTCAGTTCTCTACAATTCCATTTACTGGTATTTAAGGCAGTTGAAGGTATCTGAGTAGCTGGGATGTCACCAGGAGGATGCAGCCTGGCTGGTGGGCAGGCAGGTGCCACACGGGGAGGGAATACCCTGGCGAATTTGCCTCTGTCCAGGGTCTGCCCCACAGACTTCCTGGTAGGGCCTAAAACTCCAACTTTTCAGTGAACTTGGGAGGTTGACTCATGACAACAAAAAGCACAATAATTTTAAGTTTATAAGCAGAATGATTGTTTGTTTATTTGTTTATGTGAGAAATGCAACTGCTAAAGAGGTGGTTTCATTCTTTGACTAGGGTATTCTTCCCTTGTTAGAAAGCTGTATGGAAAGCTAAATTTTAATCAAGCCAAATTCAACCTAAAATGGCATTAGGTTTCAAAAATCTATTCTGTTCATGTGTGTGAGTGAAGTCTCAAGATACCTGTCAGGACAGATATTAGTACCTTTTCATCCTATCTTTCCTGGTCATTGCTTGAACAGGGATGGCCATTTTCATGTTTTGACTATACTTTGTTCCCCTGTTCAACGTCTGTCCCTCAGATTGTTGATCAGAGGTGGGGTTGAGCAAGCAAATTCACAGGGCAAGCAAGGAAAATATTAGAATTTCCATTTGTGCTTATCTTCATTATTTGCATAACATATAATGATAATATAAATGGTATATAGTGAAAAGTGTATATTGGTCACTGTTCTAAGGGCTTTAAATTCATTAGCTCATTTGATCTTTAGGATAGCTTTGTGAGGAGACATACAGATGAAGTCCAGATTGGTCACCTGATTTGTCCAGAATAGAGGAGCTGAGATTCAAATCCAGGTTGCCTGGTTCCATATTCTATGCTTGTAATCATTACACCATGCCACTTTTCCAAGGTAATCCCTAGGTATAATTTATAGATGAATAAATCCATATATGTTAGTGAATACTGTTTATTGATAGGGCCATACAATGAACCATTCTATAAATCTCAGACTCTTCGTTCTGATTTGGGAGATTTTTCTCACATGCCTTTGACTCTACCATGCTCTGTTCTGCTTGTTGTGTGCTGGTCTTATAATCGAAATGCCTGTGGGTAATCACAGCTCACTGCTCACACCCATCCCCATGTGTGTCCATGTTCTTGAGGTGATTTTCTGGCATCACCTTTATTAATCCCAAGGTCACTCCAGCAACATTTACTGTCACCAGATTTAATGAATGATTCTTCTTTATAACTAATTCAAAGACCAGAAAATTCTCCCCTCGGCTTGTTTAATGTGGAAAAAAATTTCTCTGCAAGAATTTGAAGGATAGCCCTATCCTCATAAGTTGCGTGTTTAGTTTACTCTCATTTATCTCCGTCACACAGGTAGGCTCATAAGACAAGGAGGCCTCATTCGAGGAGAGAGGTTAGTTTCTTTCATCTGAGCATGGCAAGTACCCAGATGCTTGAACATATGCAACAGACCAAGAGTAATTCAGAAAATAACATCAACTGTAAGGGGGGAAAACCTTTTTCTGAAGTGAGATTCTTCCTAAAGGTATTTTTGCTGCTGTACTTGGCATCTTGTTAATAAAAATATTACTTGGGCTATTTTAGTTCTCATCTCCATACTTATGTGATGTAGCACTGTGACTTAGGCCATCTGTTTTTAACATCTTATATCATTCTTTGCCACTTTTAGCAGATGAATCTTCCAAACAGCAGTTCATGAAACTTAATCCTTTCTTCCTTATTGCATCACCTTTTTCTTTGTTAAAATTCTCTGGATATCCCAGAGCTAACTCTGTATTCCACTCTTTTTTTTTTTTTTTAAGATTTTATTTATTTATTTGACAGAGAGAGAGAGAGCACAAGCAGGGGGAGCAGCAGAGGGAGAGGGAGAAGCAGGCTTCCCACTGTGCAGGAAGCCTGATGCGGGGCTTGATCCCAGGACCCTGGGATTGTGACCTGAGCTGAAGGCAGATGCTTGACTGACTGAGCCACCCAGGCGCCCCTCTGTATTCCATGCTTGACCATGTGTGTTGAGATTAAAACAAGGGATAGTTAGTAAGATGGAGACCATATAGTTGTAAAATATTTTAGCTAAATATCATTTTGTCCATTCCAATTTGACTATCACTTTGTTTTGTTTAAATCATGAACTTAGAATTTTAATGAACTTGAAGAATATGGTAGGTAGAAGACATCAATAATATGCTACAGGTTTCGAGAGCTGATGATTGATTTGTCCTTTTAACTATGTTTCTCCAAACCCTCTTAAGCCTACATGGCTTTCACTGTCATTTCTATGTGATATGACATTGAAGTAATTTGCTTTTGCTTAACTTTTATGCCTTTCTTGTCTGTATTATTAACTCAGTGGGCTAGAATGCTAATAACTTTAAATAGCCCATTGGTTGTCATAGTAACTGATATTAAAGCTAAATGTAAGTCTGTCTCTTGGATTTCACATTTAAACCATTGCTGGGATTTGCATTCTTTAGGAATTGATGGACTGATGATAGGACTTTGTACAAAGAGGGCCTTGAAAATTTAGGTTTGAATTAGGAGTTGATTCAGTGACATCTGTTTTCAGCCTTCAGTTTATGATTTGTTCAGACTCAGTCCAGTTCCATCAGATATATGTTCACAGAACCCTAAGAAGGATGCTTATCTAAATATTACAGGGGTTATATAGACAAAAGTTTTACTTTCCTAAATTGTTGCTATTCACTGAGATACTTTCCATGCTGGTTTTCTCTTTTACTTACCAGTGTGATGATTTTTATAATGTTACTGAATTGTTTTTAAAATTATACTCTGAGAAGGGGCACCTGGTTGGCACAGTCGGTTAAGCATCTGACTCTTGGTTTCAGCTCAGGTCATGATCTCAGGGTTGTGATCTCAGGGTTATGAGATCAAGCCCCACATAGGGCTCAGCACTCAGCATGAATCTGCTTAAGACTCTCTCCCCCTCTGCCCCCCATATTCTCTCTCTCTCAAATAAATAAAAATAAATCTTTAAAAAAATAAAATAAAATAACATTACAGCCTGAGCACTGAGAAGAGAGAAGTCACATTCAAGGAAGCCTTTTAGAGATGACTGCTAGATACAACCTATGCTTGTCTTAGGTGACTTCTGTTTCCTCCTATCTAGGGGCTTCGTAAAAATTTCACCTCTGGCTTAAAGCCTAACTGTCCTGTTTCACTTCTCTGTGTCACTTTAGTTCTAAGCAATCTCTGAGAGAAAGCTGACTAGGTATTAATTTATGTTGCATTAATTTAAATAACTCATTATTCTCATCCTGACTGTGTAATCTTTCTTTCTAGGTAGTTCACACATAGCATTATATTTTAGGCTGTGCTACTCTTTTTTTGCCCCCTGAAATTAGCATTTTTTTTCCACCTAACACCAGTCTGAGGCTGAATGAATTTTCTCCCTTGATCTCTGGAGATGCAGAGTTATTTTCTGTCTAGGTTCCCACCCCCAGCTTCCAGAAGAAAGAACACTTTGTTATCAGCAGCAGCTTATCTGTTGAATATGTATGAAGCATCCGAGATGTTGGACAATCTTGTCAGTCTCTTATATAATAATTTGGTAGTGACATTGAGTCTTCTCCCTTCCCCCGTTTTTCTTGAACTAGCCCCTCTTCTGTTCTGAATATGCAATATCCTGTTCCGCTTCTGGGTCCTCATCTACTCTTCTCAGGTTCCTTAGTTGCCAGAATTCACTTTCCAGTGACAGCAAACCCTTATTTTCTAAACCTCAGTTTTTTCCTCCAAGTTCCTACTTTACACACACACACACACACACACACACACACATACACACACACACACACATACACCCATGTCTTTCAGTAGGAACACCTAGCATAGTGTTAAACATGTACCAATGGATTATTAATTCTGTGGGTTGTCAAATAATGTTACAAGGGAAAAGGGTTCTGTGCTCAAAAATGATTTAGAAAGGCTGAGTTAAATAAGGCAAACAGGTTTCCTCACCATGAATATTATGAATCTCTTAAGGGGGAAAGAACAAAAGCATTTCTGAAACATGTCTATCTCATAAACATTTTAGAACACTCATTTGTGAGATTTCATTTCTTTTCGTTTCTTTTTTTAAATTTATTTCTTTTCTTCTCTCTCTCTGTCTTTTTTTCCTTAGCAGCAATCTTCAAACAAGGGTCTCTGAGTAGAGAGATAGTTTTAAGGGAATCAACCTTAGTATTTTCAATTTCCCTAAAATTGCTATACTTGAGAGAGGATTGGGGGGATTTAAATTGTCACCCTACCATCCATGATCATCACTTTTATCCTTTTACACAAGAAATAAAACAACAAAACAACACCAACACTTAGAGTTAACAGCCTTAATCTTATTATTGGTGCATCACCTTGGTGGAAAAAAAAAAAAAAAACAAGGCACCAAACAAATGGAAATTAGTTTTGGAGTTGAAAAGGTGGGTGACTTATGTTTGGGTAAAGATTCTTTCGCAGCTAAGATAGTTTCCAATTCTTTTTGCTTTCAACAAAATTAGAGATGAAGTTCTTAACGAAGATGACTTCTTAATGAAGTTGTCAGTAAACAGGTTACTGGAAATAATTTTCAATGATGTAACATGGCACTGTATGTTATTCTTCCCAAAGCTAGAATTTCAAAGAATTAAATTTCTTATATTCTTATTTATATGAGCACATTTCTCAGATTTTAATTAGGAGAATGAAACATAGAAAAAATGATGTTGAACCCTTAGTTTCATTCTAGCCATAAGCGATGATCATTTAGTAAACATGTATTAATTTGAAAAAAAAGTAGCTTTACTCATCGGATTAAGAGATGCATTTCTAATAAATGTTTTTCAAAAAAATGTAACATATTTATATTTTTAGATCAATTACGTACTAATATAATTTTAGTGATGACTAAAAGTACTTAAATCTCAACCTCAAAAAATACACTCCATTTCTCCCACAAGTAATATGAAACATTAATCAGTAAATGACTTTCAAGCATATAAACATATTACGTCAACATAAAATTCTCTGGAGAAAAGTGGGATGAAACATGATTCCTGGAGAAAAAGAAATGATCTAAAATGTTTGGCTATTGGGCGCCTGGGTGGCTCAGTTGGTTAAGCGACTGCCTTCGGCTCAGGTCATGATCCTGGAGTCCTGGGATCGAGTCCCACATCGGGCTCCCTGCTCAGCGGGGAGTCTGCTTCTCCCTCTGACCCTCTTCCCTCTCGTGCTCTCTATCTCTCATTCTCTCTCTCTCAAATAAATAAATAAAATCTTAAAAAAAAATAAAATGTTTGACTATTATGAAGACCATGTTTTCATATTTTATTTATTTTTTTATTTCTTTTTTTTTAAAGATTTTTATTTATTTATTTATTCATGAGAGAGAAGAGGAGAGAGAGAGAGAGAAGCAGAGGGAGAAGCAGGCTCCCAAGGAGCAGGGAGCCTGATGTGGGACTCGATCCCACGACCCTGGGATCATGACCTGAGCCAAAGGCAGACGCTTAACCATCTGAGCCACCCAGGTGCCCTTCATATTTTATTTTATTTTATTTTATTTATTTTGTGTGTGTGTGAAAATAATTTTTATCTATTGAAGAAGCAAATAAGAACAATAAAATAGTAATAATGAAACCTAAATTGCCTATAGTCAGTTGCTGAGGCCAGAAACTTGGGAATATTTTCTGATTTATTTCTCTGCTTCATTTACATTTAATCTTTCACTAAGACCTGCCCTGTCATCCTCTCAAATCTACATATTAAATCTCTTCAGAGGATACAGCTCGTTTGCAACCAGATTCCTGACCCACAGAAACTGTAAGATAATAAATGTTTGTTGTTTTAAACCACTATGGTTTGGGGTAATGTTTTCATATTTTAATAGATGATATTGAGCATCAAATGCTTGTGTATTCCATGGATACCCCCCCTTTTATTTTCAGTAAATCACAGCCCTTGATTGAGCAAAAAGTGACAAAACTTTTTTCATCCCATCTGGAAGGATAGGTCTTGGTAAATGTATAATATCAAAGATGTTATTGTTAAAAGTGGTTGCTAAAAAAGGGAAAATAATGAAAACATAAATGTCTCTTTTAGTTATGGGTGAATTTATTTAATATCAAAGTCAGAACTTTGGCAGATTTTAACTTTGGAGGCAGGCCAGAGTTCTTTTTTTATGTTAAACAATTTGAAATTAATATATAATCCACATACCATAATATTTACCCTTTTAACATGTAACAATTCAGTGGTTTTAATAGCTTCACAATCCATGGATCCCATTAAGTGAATGATATAATCATTTTATTTTCAAATCTCAATAGTTACAATACATCTTTGCAACTAAAGTTATGAGAATAATGTTAGAAGCTAACCTGAAAATATGTGAGGGGTACCTGGATTTTAGGAGACATGTCTTTTAGGAGATATGTGGGCAAAAATGTTTGAAGGACACAATTCTACTTAAGATTCTTTGGGAAGCATTGATCTGAGACTCCAGGTTCTTGTTCTGGTTCTTATTTTCCCATGTCCCCTTCCCCTCTTTTCAGGCTAAGTGGCTGTTTCTTGGTAGAGCTCCTGAAGAACTACAGAATGGATTGATTATGCAGTTTAGATCATAGGTAATAGATTTAGGGTTCAAGCATTACAAAAATTTTATTGAGCAACTCTATATATCAGGCACAGTTCTAGGCACTGGACAAACCAACAGTGAATGAAATGACACAAATCCCTGTTCTTAAGAATATATTGATAGGGGGACACAGACAATTGCACAAATATATAAGTAAAATATAAGGATAGGAGTTGTGGAGAGCTGGAAGAGGTCTATTTCAAGTGGCAATAAAATGTTTAGGGAAAGCCTCAGTGAAAAGCTGATATTTGAGCAAATACTTGAAGGAGGTATCGGGGCATGGCAAAACATTTTCGGAAGAGGACATAGCAAGGACAACATCCCTGAGATGAGATCACACCAATTGTTAATGAGGAAGAGGTCAGAGTGGCTGGACTGGTGTGAGCTACAAGAGCATAAGTTATAACTAAATTTATTTTAAACCTGGGCTTTCTTGACCTACCACTATCCCCACATATATCCTTTTCTGTCCCTATCTATACCTTTCTGTCCCACTCCTGTCTCCTTTATTTTTCTGTTCCCCCACCCTTTCTTTCTCTTTCCCTTTATTACACATCTGCCAATATGTAACTAAATAATTTTTTAAATTTTATTACACTTAATAAAAATTTTGTGTCATTTTCTCACAAATTAAACAGCCAATGACCTTGAACCTAACCAAATGTAATAGAGAAAGAAAATATTCTATTTAAAATCACAATTAAGTAGAATCACTTCTTCCCTTAATGGAGTGTCAGAATTTCCTTCTAGAGAAATGATCTTTGTGCAGCCTATTATCTTATTTAAGTGTGTAAAATGAGCACTTGAATGCCTGGTTTGGTTGGAAAGGAAGAAGCAAATAGATATAAATTGTTCTACTAGAGAAATACGCTGAAATTTGCTAGTAAGGGAAACCAGAGAAAGGGAGGAGGAGAGTCAGGTGGTGAAAGCAATTAGAGAGAGAAAGCAATTAGAGAGAGAAGGGTCACTGAGCATTATGGGAGGGGAGGGCACTATTGGTTAAGTGTCTGCTACTGATAAACTCCTGATTGGAATGGAGGGAAAGTAGATGAAAGATTTTTGGAGGTGCAAGGTTTAATATTTTATTTTCAGCTGTTTGCTTGGTAATCCTACAATGTAATCCCTGCCTCTCCTCCCAGTTATTCCAAAATTCAGTAGTCTCCTACACATGCTCTAGATGAATCATTTTAACATCAAGTTATAGGGAATGTATTATAGGTTGGTGTGGAGCATGGAGAAGAAAAATAGCCAAGGGAGTGCTATATAAGCAAGATCAGAGGTTCAGAAAAACCTACAAATTTGAATTTAAAAAACCAGAAAGTTAAGATAACCCAAGCCTTGAATTTGTGGAAATCTGGAAGTGAGCATCAAACTTCCCATTAAACATAGATGGGGGAGGGAGGAGGCAGGGTAAGGGTCAATTTAATTTTATGTAAAACTCTCAATGGGCAGAATGACCTCAGCTATTATCTGGGCTATACATACAATATAGTACTTGCTTCCAGTAACACCTATTCTCCAATCTCATTTACCAGACAAGCAGGATTAACATGAGTGTAATGCTCAGACGCAAGAATAGTGTCCTGGGAACTTGATTGATGTTAGAATTGCATTGAATGAAACCAAGAAATGTGATAAGAGAAGGTATAACTAGCAGATGCCAAAATGAAAGCCATGCAACTGTGAAACTAAATTGCCATTTTTAAGTAACAAGGGAAGGAAAAATCCAGTTTCAGTGACATCTCGTCTTGTGATAATTGGGGAAGTCAACAAAATGTGAACACTAAAAAGAGGAGAAAGGGGGTAGAGTCTGGAAAAATTCCTTGAAGAGAAGGTACTGCAAATACATTTTGAAAAGTTCCTGTAGTTGATGCAGATATAGGCCAGATGGACAAAGTTAAGTGCTAACAACCTGGACCTGGACACATATATACACTCAATAAACTCAAATCTGCTCATGTTATCCCCTTGCTTAACAGCACCTGGGGAAATACGTTCTGGCCTTTGCTGACAACTTTTCCTCCATCCCTCATGACTCTATGGTACTCTGTGTTCCAATCAAATCCATTGCCAGGCTCTTCCTCTGACATACAGTTTTCCTTCACACTGCTATATTTTAGCTAAGATTTGGAACATATTCTTCTTTGGCAATCTATAATATCTTTAATACTTTAGGTATTTCAACATTTTTGAAATCTTTGTATGTTTTAATAATTTGGAAACTTCAATAGCTTCAATAATTTAATAATTTGGAAGGGTCACAATATTTGAGTTAAACTTTTCCTCCACCACTTACTAGCTGAAGACCTACATCAAGTTACTCAACCTCTATAAATCCCTCAGTTTATCTAATCACAACCCCCCTCCTGCAGTGGTTATTTCGGTTTTATATAATGTTGAGATAACTAAATGAGGTAATACATTTGAGAATCAGTTAGAACAGTACTGAGAAAATAGTGCCTACTAAATAAATGTTTTCTTAAACTTACTAAATCGCCATTTTTCTTTCTTTTTTTTTTAATTTTTTTGACAGAGAGACAGCGAGAGAGGGAACACAAGGAGGGGAGTGGGAGAGGGAGAAGCAGGCTTCCTGTGGAGCAGGGAGCCCGATGCGGGGCTCCATCCCAGGACCCCGGGATCATGACCAGAGCCAAAGGCAGATGCTTTACGACTGAGCCACCCAGGCACCACTGAATCGCCATTTTTCAAAGATGATATATAAATGACCAACAAGTATATGAAAAAATGCCTTATACCTCCAATCATTAGAGAAAGTCAAATCAAAACCATCACCTCACACCTGTCAGAATGGTGAAAATTAATAACTCAGTAAACAACAGATGTTGGCAAGGACATGGAGAAAGGGGAACCCTCTTACACTGTTGATGGGAGTGCAGACTGGGGCAGCCATTTTGGAAAACATTATGGAGGTTCCTAAAATGTTAAAATAGAACTACCTTATGATCCAGCAATTTCATGACTAGGTGTTTACCCAAAGGATACAAAAATACTGATTCGAAGGAACACATGCACCCCGATGTTTATAGCAGCATTATTAACAGTAGCCAAATTATGGAAAGAGTCCAAATGTCCATTGACTGATGATGGATAAAGAGGAGGAGGTATACCCCCCCAACACACTATTACTCAGTTATTAAAAAGAATGAAATCTTGCCATTTGCAATGACATGGGTGGGGCTAGAGTATTATGCTAGGCAAAATAAGTCAGTCAGAGAAAGACAAATACCATATGGTTTCACTCATATGTGGAATTTAAGAAACAAGAGAGAAAGGGGAAGTAAAACAGAGATGCAAACCATAAAGCAGACTCTTAGCTATAGAGAACAAACTAAGGGTTGATGGAAGAGGTAGGTGGGGGATGGGTTAAATGGGTGATGGGTATTAAGGAGGGCATTTGTTTGGAGGAGCACTGGGTGTTGTATACAAGTGATGAATTACTAAATTCTACACCTGAAACTAATATTACACTGTATGTTAACTAACTGGAATTTAAATAAATTGAAACTAAGAAAACAAAAATAAAAACAAAAAAATACACATCACACCCATTTGAATGGCTACTATCTAAAAAACAGTAAATAACAGCCATTAATGTAGCTGTGGAGAAATTGGAACCCTTGTGCACTGTTGATAGGAATGTAAAATGATGCAGCCCCTATGGAAAACAGTATGGAGATTGCTCAAAAATTAAATACTATCTGATCCAATCATCCCACTTCTGAGTATATATCCATAATAATGAAAGCAGGATCTCAAAGAAGTGTTTGCACACCCATGTTCATAGCAGCATTATTCATAATAGCCAAGAAATGGAAGAACCAAGTGTCCAGCAACAGATGAATGGATAAACAAAATGTAGTGTATATACAGTTGAATATTATTCAGTCCTATAAAGGCAGGAAAGCTTGCCACATGCTACAATATGAATGAAACTTCAAGACATTTTGCTAAGTGAAATAAGCCGGTCACAAAAAGATGAATACCATATGATTCTGCTTCTATGAGTAATCAAAATCCTAGAAACACAAAATAGAACATAGAACAGTGGTTGCCAGAGGCTAGGAGCAGGGAGGAATGGGGAGTTGTTGTTT
Source organism: Eumetopias jubatus (assembly GCF_037043125.1). NCBI lineage: Eukaryota > Metazoa > Chordata > Mammalia > Carnivora > Otariidae > Eumetopias > Eumetopias jubatus. The sequence goes on from NW_028274813.1 coordinate 50,924,963, forward strand.
AACGGGTATGGAGCTTCAGTTTTGCAAGGTGAAAAGGTTCTGGAGATCTGTTGCACAATAATGTTGATTATGTTTAACAGCATTGAGCTGTACAATCAAGAATGGTTAAAATGGTTTAAAAAAATAAGTCACTGAAAAAAATTGTTTTTTTTTTCTTTTATTGAGACTTCACTCTTACCTTGTCCTTTTCCTAATCCCTTTGAGAATTCCTTCCAATCATTATTAGCAATTGTCCCAATGTATAATAATAATAATTACCTCTTCACCTGTTGTATTTCTCACAAGAATGTATGCTCCGTGAAGGCAGAATCCAAGTCCAATTCCCCCTTGCATCTCCATAGCTTGAAAATGAATGACCCGTAACACATGCCTAACATATCTTGATGAGTCAATGAATGAGTAAAGAATAAAATCATCAACCATTTGCCCTATCAGCCATCAATTTCAACCCAGATTTTTTTTTAAAGATTTATTTATTTGAGAAAGAGAGAGGGCAAGCTCTGGAGCAGGGGGAAGGAGAGAATCTCATGCAGACTGCCCACTGAGCACAGAGCCCAGGACTCTGAGATCATGACCTGATCCAAAACCAAGAGTCAGATGCTTAACTGACTGAGCCACCCAGGCGCCCCTCAACCCAGCTTTAACAAAAAAAAGAGGTAAATGGGAAACACGACACAACACGATGAAACCACTTCAAGGTACTCAGACATCAAGTTCCTTGGACAGCAGTCCCTGCAGTGCCAGTATGAGTTTACTTTCCATTAATTGGTTTGTAAATGGGAGAGACTTTAACATTGATTTTCGTGGGCGTTACTCACAAGTGGCTGAGCTTCAGTAGCAAGTTATTTTCTCAATTTCATAAAGTAAAGAAAAGCTGCCAAAGAAGTATTAACTGGCATGTTGTCCATATGTTAGATTTTTCCTGTTTCAGTCATTTCTATTTTTCATAAGATATTCCTGTTAGAAAGTGGCTTTATTTTTTTTGTTTTCTTGCAAAATTATAATATGTAACATGTCACAAATAAATACTATTTTCTTCTTTTATTAAGACATCACCCTCACCTTGTCCTTCTGGTCACCCTTTTGGTAATTTTTGCTGTATTCTAACACAGATGTGTTTAGCCTGTTGGTATGCATCAATCTTTTGATTGAGGTTGTCACTCCCAAACTGTGCTCCTGTTAACACTCTTGTTTTATCACCAAAATGGAATAATGCTGTTGTGTCTCAATATGTAGCAAAAAAACATAGAATGTTAACAGATTAAATTTTCTTAATTCTATATATTTTTTCCATAAATAATTTTAAACCTTTAGTGCTATCACTAGCTTACTAGATTATGAAAACATAAATAACTATCCCATAATAATAGAAATGTGCAAAACTATATTAAATATTTTCCTTGTTGCTTTTGAGACAGGACCTGTGTATGCATGCTGTCATTGTATTTTCTGTGAAATATGGGTGCCTTCCACATTTAAATATATCCCAACCTTTTCTGTTCTGAAAGTGGTCTGCCTGAATAAGTTTGAAAATTTGTTATTTTTTATGAGACCATCTTATTTTTAACAGTGTTTGTGTACTTCATGAGATTTTTGTATTTAGGATTCTAGATTTTCTGGTCTTTATCTGTACTTTTCGTCAACACATCCTCCCCTCTCTTCCTCCTCTCTGTGTGTAAAAGGGCCTGATCGAGTAGAAACCGATACCTTCTTACCATTTTACAAATCTGGATTGAGAATGAAGTCATGTGGGTCATGGTGATGGAGGAAGTAGATACAATAGCTGAGGTGAGGGAAAGGCAGTAACAGTGCTATGGGGTGACTCTGGGAGGCTATCATCACTTCCCTTATTTCCAATAGCCCCTTCCCTCCCAAACACCACAAACTAAAATAATCATCATCATCATCATCAATAATAGCAGCAAGAGAGACCACCCTGTGCTGTGAGTCAGGTATTATTATTTTTCCTGTTTTTTAGGTGGAACTAACTCAAAGAGAGTACGCTTAAAAGTACTTGTTTGGGGCCCTGTACTAACAAATGGAGATGACCCAGGTAGCCATTTCTTTATGTTCATTGTGTGTGTTAGCCTGAAGTTGTGTTTTGTTTTGTTTTGTTTTATAAGTAAATGTTCTTTTGTCTTGAGTGATATCACTTTATTTCCAAACGTCTCTGAACTGGTTTCTATGCAAATATGAAAGTCTTAATTGTTCATTAGTAACCTAAACATTTTGGGGTGCTTTGTGTGAAAACAATGAACAGGTGATGTTTACTTATAGTCACCGTGTTTTTACTGACAGAGATTTATATGATAGTTTATTCATCTTCAGAATAGCAGTGACCAAGGAATGGCATATATGCTTCAAGGCTAGTGAGTCATAGTAGACACAACCGTATATTCCTTTCATTCATGTAATCAATTTCATTGAGTGCCTACAATGTAATGCAGCTATTTTAACCTTTGGGAATATAATAGTGCACAAGGCAGAAGCTTACATTTTAGTGGAGGAGACCATGGATAGTGAACAAATACAATAAATGATAACTTGTAATGGTGCTAAGTGGAACGGAGTGAAAAAGCAGGGAAATGAGGTAGAGAGAGAGACTGGGTAGCAGACAGTGGTACTACTCCAGATAGGATGGCCAGAGAAGGCCTTCAGAGATAGTGATACCTTGCTGAGATCTAAATGATGGGAAATTGCTGAGCCATGCGAAGATCTTGGTGGGGTATATGAGGCAAGAGGTTGAAGGGAGACTTTCTAGGTAGATGAGCTAGTAGGCAGAAAGGCCCTGGGGCAGGGACCAGCATAAAGAATTCTAGGAACAGAAAAGCAAATATATATGAAAACAAAGGGTGCTCTAAGCACTTTAAAGCTCCATAACAGGTAGGAGTAATGAAGAGTGTGATCAATACATCTTGATATGTGTTTAAACATTGTTATTTTTCTTTCTTGTGTGAAAAATGGAACACAGGGCTGAAGAATTAAAGCAATGCAGCCTGCTGACAGGCAATTGAAAATTTCAGATAAGATGATAATAGTGGCTTAGATTTTGGTGATATCAACTGAGATGTTGCAAAATGGTGAGATTGGGATATGTTTTGGAGGCTGAATGAACAGGGATTGCTGCGAGATTCAAGAAAAGCATCAAAAATGACTCCCATGATTTTGTACTTAAGTGGATATTTGACCCATTAAATAAAATAGCCAGCAAGGCTGGGCACTTTTGGAAGAGCTTAGTTTTCAACCTAGCCATTACTACTTAGGTTATTGTGACACTGAAAAAGTCATTTAACTCCCTTCACCCCATGTGGGGCTTGAACTCAAGAGTCGCGTGCTCTACCTACTGAGCCAGCCAGCTATCCCTCATTTAACTATTTTTTAATATTAGTTTCCCCAAGTACAAAGTGAAGGAACTAATTGTACACAGAATTGTAATAATGATGAAATGAACTAATATATGTGAAAATATATACAGTTCACAGTATATATTTGGTGCTCAATACATTTTTCATGTACATGCAGCCCTCTCCATATGCTACACATTAAATGTTAAGAATTGTATTGTTGTTAATATTATCATTATTGTTACTGGTATGATCTTGCATGGTAGAGCAATGCAGTGATAAACTGCACAGTGGGCAGTCAATAAGCATCTTCATCAAAATTCATTATCATTTTTAATCCACAGAGACTTTGAAAGAAAATAATAAAAATGGTCAAAATATTTGAGAATTATAACATGAAGGAACTAATTTACTTTCTGTGCATTCTTTTGGATCCAGAGCCCAATCAGAAAACAGAATTATATCCAACTAAGCCCAGTCAGAGAACTCATTGTTAAGATATAAATCCTTTTTGATCCTGATGGTCATACATGAATATCATACCAGTGATCCTCAAAATAATTTATCATCTTATCAGTGGAGTATAACTTTGGCGTTTTAATCACTCATTCATTTGAGCATTAAAGTAAATTCAGAAGGTGAATCTTGGCCCTGTCCATAGATTTCTCTTGTTCACGTTCTGGTAGAGGTGGTTCGCTTTTTCTTGAGACCTTGCTATACTCCATAATTTTCCTTAAAGAATGTCAATCTGTTGGCTTCTGTTAGATGTTGAAGGATACACATTAAACCATATAGGATCATATTTAGTTTGCAATGTTAAATAGGTGTATACTGGACCTTTGGCAGGGAATAAAATTGAAGTCACTGCTCCTTGTCACCATCCAATATATTTATCAAAAGCTGCATGAGAAAACTTTTTTTAAAAAGATTTTATTTATTTATGGGCACCTGGGTGGCTCAGTTGGTTGAGTGTCTGCCTTTGGCTCAGGTCATGATCCCAGGGTCCTGAGGGATCAAGTCCCACACCTGGCTCCCTTCTTCTCCCTCTCCTACTTCCCACCACTCCTGTGCACTCTCTCTCTCTCTCTCTCTCTCTCTCTCCCTTTCAAAAATTAGAAAAAAAGTCTTTAAAACAAAAGATTTTATGTATTTATTTTTGAGAGGGGAGAGAGAGCATGTGAGTGGGGTTAGGGGCAGAAGCAGAGGGAGAGGGAGAAACTCATGCAGACTCCATGCTAAGCATGGAGTCCCACACAGGGCTCCATCTCATGACCTGAGATCATTACTTGAGCCAAAATCAAGAGTCAGACACTTAAGTGACTGAGCCACCCAGGGGCCCCAAGAAAACTTTTTAAAGCCATTTTTAAGGACTTACTTGTCTTCAGCCAATACATTCATTCTGTCAAAAAGTATATATTAAATAGATATGTGGAGACATTGTACTGAATGTTGAGGGTATAGTAGCAAATAAGTTGGACATGACTAGGACTTTCAAGGAGCTTGGAGTCAATCAAGGAATATAAGAATAAGACCATTGTTTGGAGATATTTCTACATGGGTCTCTCATGTTCCTGCATGTATTAAAAACAGAGGGGGGATGCCTGGGTGGCTCAGTCGGTTAAGCAGCCAACTCTTGATGTCAGCTCAGGTCATGATCTCAGGGTCCTAGGATCCAGCCCTGAGTCAGGCTCTGTGCTCAGCAGGGAGTCTGCTTAAGAATTCTCTCTCTGCCCTTCCCCCACCCCCTGCTGTGTGCTCTCATTCTCTCTGTCTCTCTCTCTCTCTCAAATAAATAAATCTTAAAAAAGCAGAGGCACTGACCCCCTTTGTTCCAGACTATCTTTTCAAAGGTTTTTATATATCAAATATCCCCGAAAATTAGAAATAGTGTCTGTCTGGAACAACAAGGCAGGCATGCTTACTATCTAGTATAAATGATGCAGATCTGGGAATCTCTCCCCCAAATTCTCGGTGGCCTGTTGCTCACCATTTGGGTGAAAACTGGGGAAAATATGATGTTTCTGCATGGGGACATTTATGTGTGTCCAGTCCACAAGTACTCAGAGAGGCATCCTCTTCCCCAGCGGCCACTCCACCAACTGTCCCCTCCATGGGACTCCTAACAGGCCCCTGAAGCACTGGATAAACTGATGGATAAACCAGTAGTTTGCCTCACTGTGCCAGTTGGATAACTGTCTCAGCACAGAAAATAAAAAGCATTTTGTTCTGAACTGGGGAGAAAAAAAAGAACAAAAGACCCCCAAAAAGTCTGCATTCCCTAATCTGGACTTCCTCGTGCTGTTGCCCTGTGGGGATACTCAGGGAACCAGAGCAAATGCACACGCCTTGACGACTGCTAATGCCATAATAGCAATATTGGGTAATGAGTTTCTTTGTCTCTCACCCAAGAGTAATAAAGTCTTTTGTCTCTTATGCAGGAGGCCTTGTCTTCTGCCAGCATTTTTTTAAAATGGGGCAGCCGAGTTTAGCTTGTCAGCTTGCAAGTAGGGTAAAATCATAGCCCCTACATGGATCTTATTATCTGTTAATAATACTGAAGAGTGTGCTACAAAAGAGAGTAAATAGAGTAGGGGAGACCTAGGTTCAGGAAAGACACTCTTGGGAGGTGATATTAAAGCTGACACATCAAGGATGGGGAGCCTATGAATGAAAGGGTCTTGGTGAGAGTAGTGGTTCAAGACAGAAGGAAGAGCTTGTGGAACAAGGTAGAGAGAAGGTATGATATAAAAGAGGAACATAAGAGGTTTAGCATGACCTATCCCACACCATTTACTTTTCTTTTCTGTCTTGCTTCTAATTTATATTATTTTATCCTACAATATTTTATGTATCCATATTTTATGTATCTCTTATGTATTCCTATTGTTTATCATGGTATAACAAACCAGCCCCAAACTTAGTGGGTTAAAGTAATCATTTTGGGGTGCCTGGGTGGCTCAGTCGTTAAGCGTCTGCCTTTGGCTCAGGTCATGATACCAGGGTCCTGGGATCGAGCCCTGCATTGGGCTCCCTGCTCTGTGGGAAACCTGTTTTCCCTCTCCCACTCCCCCTGCTTGTGTTCTCTTTCTCTCTCTGTGTCTCTCCCTGTCAAAAAAAATAAATAAAATCTTTTAAAAAATAAAAAAAGTAATCATTTTGTTGTAGCTCATGATTTGGTGGGTCAGGAATTTTGTTAGGGCTTAGTTGAGTGCTTCTCCTGTTTCTGTGCTTTTGACAGAAGTCTCTTGGTGGTACTTATTAGCAGTTAGGCTGTTCTGGGTGGTCCAGTAAGGCTTCATTCACTTGTGTGTTGCCTCATCAGAAACGGCTGAGAGGCTGAGCACGCTGGGAAAGATAGCCCCAATCCTTATGACGTGGACTCTACCATGTTGACCAGGGGGTAGTTGTACACCTTGCAAGGTGGCTCAGGGCTCCAAGAATGTGTATTTCAGAGGACAAGGTGGAAGTTAAATCACCTTTTATAGCCTACCTTTGGGTGTATCTTTGCATCACTTTTGCCCTTCTGCTGTTATTCAAAGCAATCACGAGTCTGCCCATATTCAAATGGTGAGGATGTAGCCCACATCTTTCAATGGGAGGAAGGCCCAGGAATTTGTGACACTGTTATAAAATTGTCACAACATCTTAAGTCCTATTTTTTTATAATATACATATATGTGTTTGGGAGGGTATGTTAATTCATTAAAAGTAGATAAGTAGGTAAATAAATAATAAATAATACAGTGCCATCCAGAATTCAGCAATAGAAGTCCTGCTGCCTGAATCCCGCATGGCCTGCCCCATGTTATCTGCGACAAATGTTGAGTATTCTGCTCCCTAAAAGTCTGGAGACTTGTCCCAGCTTCAGCAATAATGTGTTCTCATGGAAAGGTCCATACAAGTTTTGCATTCTTTACTGTATTCTAGGTAGGGATCCTCTGGCTTGCTTTCTAATATAATATAAAACACTGGGATGCTACAGATAGAGATACAGTTCACAGTAGCTGAGATACTCCCCTTACTCCCCAGAATCTCCCTTTATAGCCCTGTATCTCTGACACATCTTCCTGAGGAGTTTAAAGACATTTCTTAGGCCCTTCTGATATGACCATAATAGACTGTGAGTGTTGTCTTACTAGCTGTCACAATGTGAAAGTCTGTTTCCCTGCCAGAGAAGTGCCAGGTTATAGGTGAGTGTCTTGCAATACCTTGTCTAGTTAGCAATTCTCCAGGAACAGGATCTGCTACACAAAGGGAAATATAAAGATCAGTTTTTTAAAAGTATTTTTTTTCAATAAGTGAATGTCTTACTCCTCAGCCCTTGAATTCATTCCTGCCCTACTTTTTACAGGAATATCTGAATCTATTTCTCTTAAAAAATAAACAAATAAAAATAGCCTATGATTTATCCCTTTCTTGTCTTAACAACAAACTCTGAAGAAAGTAGAGTGACCGTAAGAATTTTGGTAGGAAAGATTAATTGAAACATAAATTTAACTTGAGTTTCAGACAATGGTATTAACATCAAATATACTAATTTTTTTCTAATTTTTCTAAGTTCTTGTAGTGTTGATTGTGGTCATTCTAACAGTGGTAGTTAAAATTATTTACTAGCTATTTGAGAATTAAAAACAAGATTTTTTATTTGATAAGTCTGATATTGTGTTGCTCTTAAGCAAACTATTTTGTTTTCCAGCCACTAGACTCATTTTGTTACTATAAAACTATATAACTTCCACAAGACATTAGGGATTTGTCATGTATCTTATTTTTTTATTTTTTTAAAGATTTTATTTATTTGAGAGAGAGAGAATGAGAGAGAGCACAAGAGGGAAGAGGGTCAGAGGGAGAAGCAGACTCCCTGCTGAGCAGGGAGCCCGATGTGGGACTCAATCCTGGGACTCCAGGATCATGACCTGAGCCGAAGGCGGTTGCTTAACCAACTGAGCCACCCAGGCGCCCCATGTCATGTATCTTTCTAAATGTAATGTTCTTTTTGGCCTTTTTTTTTCTTTCTTGTAATCACTTCTCCGGCTCTTAAGGTGAGCAAGCTGAAAAACTGGACTCATCATTACTGGAAGCAAAGACTGTCAGGCAATGCTTTGTACATAATTGGCGCTCAGTGTATATTTGTAAAATAAATGGGCATAACGTTAACATAAAATCGAATTGCCAGTCAGCCTAAGCATCAGGTTCATGGTCTGAATGGGCTGTAGTTAGGGACTATATAGCAATATAGTGCAGTAGATGAGCTGGAGAACCCTGGCCTCAGAGCCAAATTGTCTCTGGTTAAAGCCCATGTCCACTCAGTGGAGATCCATGTGACCTTGAACAAGATACTTCATGTCCCCTTACCTCAGTTTCGTCACCTGCAAAATAGAGGTCATAATGACAACTACTCTACAGTGTTGTTCTGAGTATTAAATGAGTTAATATTATAAGGCTCCTTAAAAAAGAGTGTCATGGAGTTAAAGCTTTATAAGTGATTGCCATTATTACTCTCTTTAAGGAAATGGTTGCAAATAAGGGCAGGGCATATAATATTTGATGGAACTGTTGACTAGGTGATGAGCTATTTTAATGTTTCACAGAAGCATTTTCTTTTATATGGGAAATAAGGATAAACTTAAAATCCTATATATTTACCAAAAATATGACCCCTCTGTACCTACAGTTTTACAACTTTTTTTTTCTCACTTAAAATATATCTTTGACATTTTTCCATGTCAGGACATATAAAATTGTCTCTGCTGTCATAGTAGTTTAGAGTTAGGAAGGAACTTTGAGATAATTTATTTTACTCTTCTCTCCCTGTATCCCGATTGATTGTACTTCTTGAAGGAACTACAATTTCTCAGATTTTTATTGCAATATGCAGTTGGCAATTATATTAAATTGCCACAGTCAGCATTTGGTTGTTTTGTTGTTGTTTAGAGTGACTCCCCAGCCCCTCCCAAAGAAGAGAAAATAGCTGTTGTTATTAATAATACCTTGAGTTCTTTGTAGCGGATCAAGCCAAAACCTGTGTAATCACCTGAAATATTGCACACAGAGCAGTGGCAAAAGTTAATGTGGAGCAATATAATCTTTTAAAACCCAGTTAAAAATAATGGATTGAACATGTGCATTAAGACTGTTGCGTTATAAGGTTGTAAAAATGACAATCAGGATGGAGAGGGAGATTTCAGCAAACAAACCATTGGAATATAAACGGCAACTTGTCAGCAGGACGGGGGAAAATAGAGCTGAATTCTGAGCCAGTAATGTTAGAATAGAGAAGAAATGTGACTTACATTACAACATCCCTCCTTCATACCATCAAAAGCTTATGAACTTGCAGCACCAGGTACTTGTGGATGTGGAGGAGATGGCAAGGCTACAAAACTGGGAAAACTGGCCAAAAATCTCTTTGAAAAGCAATTGGAACTCCTTGACTCTGCATATTTGAGTGATTACTCCTCTCATGCTCTGACAGAAGATGAAGGTCTTATATTCTGGAAAGGGTAAAAGAGAAGATCTCTTTCTAGGTAAATGCGAGGGGGCACTAAATTAAAACAGGGAGAGTAAGTGATCATTGAGGTGATGAAGTTGAGATACCTGGTACCCCGCCCTGTCCTTCTGCCACTTCACACCCAGGATGCTGGAAACATCGTATACATCCCCCAGATATGAAAGTAGAAGATACTTTTACAGGGTGGGTGGGTGGGGAGAGAATCCTAAATATACTGACTGATATCAGAGATCCCCAAGCAAGTGGCCCAGGAGATCATCATATAATGAAGACCATAGTTAATAAGTCTCACTCATAGGCAGAAATTTCCAGTCAGCTTTTTGGTGTTCTGCTTTTAATATGAGCAGAAAACTGTGGATCACTACATATTTATGGAAGACATCAGAGATGAGAAGTGGAAGCCAAAACCCACAACTCCCCTGCCCCAAAACCTGGAAAATCATGTGGGGAAAAAAGATGCTAAACCAGGAGTGAAGATATCCTCAAAACTTTTACATTAGTAATCTAAGAGTGATAAAACATACTATCGCATCCCTGAAAACAAGAATAGTTTGCTATTAAAAATAGTTATCAAACATAAATGAGTTCTTGGCAATTAAAGATCAAATAGTTGTGAGGGAAGTCTCAGTAGGAGGTTTGGAAATTAAAGAAATCTCTCAGAAAGTAGAGCAGATAATGAAATGGAAATTAGGAGACAAAAAAAACCCAAAATTTTTCTGAGAGGTCCATATCATTTGAATAACATGAGTCTCAGAAAAAGAAGTAAAGGACAAAAATGGAGAAGAAGTTAATATAAAAAAAAGACAAGAGACCTTCCTAGGACATAAGGAGAGAACATAGGAGAGAAGCAAGTTGAAAATGATAATGGTGAAGGAATATCTGAGATTACAGCTGCTAAGAAGTTTCAGAAAGCAACCTGTCCAGATCAGAGACATAGAATCTCTTGGCAGGGATTTATTTCACAAAAAGAAATGAATGAAATACTTAATGCATTCATATATACTGAGACAGATAAGTGCTCTGATGAGAGTTGAGAGTGAATTAATGATAATTATTTTAAAAAGGGATCAGACAAACAAAATCACAATTATTTACTCCAAGGAAAACCAGAAATGGTGCAAGAAAGGAAATATTTCATAGTATAGTATATGGCTCAGCAGTGAATAGCATCACCCAGTCACAGTACTACATATTCTGAGTAGCGATTAAAACTATGATATAACTACATTTGGGAACATAGGGGGATAAGAAGTGTGTTATGTGTTTGTGCATTTGTATGTCTTTGTGGTAGAGGTGGATGAGACTGGGCAGAAGAGCTAACTAAGTCCCCATAGTCTATAATGGAAAGCCAACACAGAATGCTCCAAACAGAAAAACATAGAAGAAGCAATATGAATGGGTTATTTAGATTTATGGAAGTAAGTATCATAAAAATATGCTAAAAGAATTCGAAGTTACTCCCTCTGGTAAGCAGGAAATGAGTTTACAGGGTTTTAGATGGCATTTCAATTTTAAAAACAAATATTGTAAAAATCATTTGATGTTAAATTATATATATAATTTTAAAAAACAAAATTATAGGGGGAGAGTGGTTGGCTTTCTTCAACATTATAATACTTGCAGATCTCTTATAACTAGATTGTAAGAATAAAGTATTGGCGGGGAGCCTTCAAAAATTGTTTTCACTTCTAAAAAAGGGCCTTCATTTTCTGCTGTCCTATTCAGGAATTTGAGGAAAATGCCACAAGAAAAGATTAGAAGAATTCTATATCATCATCTTTACCACTCTTGGTCCCAGAACTAATTTCTTTAGGAAGTGATGGTGAGAAACTCAAATATATTTTTATAATGCATAGGAGAAGCGTGGCATCAATGTGGTACTAGTTTACCTGCCAACATATGTTTAAATCTGAGACTGCCAATGGTAAATCTCTATAAAATTTGCTTACAAAATAGTGATTCATATCCTATAGTCATTTGTCCTCTGTTCCCCCATTTTTCACCTTGATGATGAAGAGACCATTTGTGTTTGGTCGTTTTTATTATTTTACAGTATTATATTTAAGAAACCAAGGGAACCAAAGATGGTTTGGGAAGTGTATATTAAAATATACAGACACAGAGCCCACACTTTCAATTGCTTTTTCACAAGATAGCATCTTCTACACCTTTAATCAAGATGTCATGTCATTGAAGAATGCAAGTTGGTCTGTGTGTTGCAAACTAGACAACACTTTGGCCACAAAGACTTGACCCTGTTTTATAGCAGCTTTGAAAATCAGTATTGATATAGATACAAGAATCAAATCCAAAGAAGGAAAATGATTTTAAGGAACTATTATATTTGTAAAGATGTAAGTAAGATTTTTTGTTGAACATTTATTATTATATGTGGCCAAAAATTATGTTAGACACTGGAGGCCAGAGACAGGCCTTCAAAGAGCTAAGAAAGTCTAGTAGAAAAGATTGATACATAAATTACAAGAGTATAAAATCACATACATAGTCTTATTTATTTTATTCCAGGAGGTACATGACTTCTACTGAAAATACATTGCATTAGGACAAGTAGAAGAAATAGCAACATTGAAATTAGTAGACTTGTATTGTTTTCTTTAATATGTTGGATGTTTGTTCATTCATTAAACTATTTCATTATGATTCCACAGCTAGTTTTTAAGAGCCTACTATGTGTCAGACAGTCTGCTAGCTGCTGAGGATAAAACATAATTAAGGAGAAGGTTAAGTTTCTTCCTGCAAAGGCAGAATCACAAGGAAGACACAAATAAAGAAGCAATTATTAGACTGCAGTAGATGCCATTAAGGGAAAGTCATCAGGATGGGAATGGATTCTTTATGGGCCTTGAATTTTAGAATTATAAAGGTTATAGAATTAGTCTATAGAATTACAGAATTATAAAGAGCTGCTGTGGTCATCTAGTTTTTTACAGACCAGTAAAATGAAACCCAAAGAAAGTATAGCTACAAACAGAAGCAGAACAATCACATGCATGTTCTGATACCACTGTGATGTGGTCTCTAGTCAGCACTTGGGATGGTTGGAATGTTCGGCTCCCCAAGAGTTTAATATCCTCTATACAAGGCAATATTTTATCAAGCCATTCGATAATTATGTAATTATTGAAAAACAATGGCGAGTATGTCTGGCAAGGGGTTACAGTTGGAATTGAACAATTATTCTAAATGAAATGTTAGCAGCAATAGATTATTAGAAGAAAGCATGGGTTTTACTGAGTGCCAGGGAAGCAGTGAAGATAATAAAGTGAATAAAAATATTCCTTATTCTCATTTTCCATACACTATTTCACTTTTTTCTTCACAGTAGCCCTATGAGTCAGATATAATTGTCTCCATTTTACCAGTGTGGAATGTGAAATTCTGAAAAAAAGAGTAACTTTCCCAGGGTCACAAAGCAATTTTATGATAGACGAGGGATTTCAATGTAGCATGTTACAATATTAGCAATGTTTTGTTTTGCTTGTTCCCCTACCTAAAAAAACATTTGTAGGTAAATATAACTTTGTTAATTTGGATACTACCCATTGTGACTCCAGTGGAAAAGTCTTAGAATGCATGCTCTAGGGTGTTATGATACAATGAAATATTCTGGAAAGCGGGACAATTAGAGAAAAGGAGGTTGGAGGATGTAAGGTTTGGAGAAATCTTTATATTCCCTCCCTATAAGAATTCATACAAATACTTTGGGCCACAGATAATTCACAGGTGACCTAGTCTTTCAGTTCAAGGACTGATCAAGAACTGATCTTCAATGAAAGGAAACACCCTTGCTAAAGACAAGAGACTAAAACCTTCATCATTAACAAAAATTAATACTTGAAAAAAAATCATTTTTTCCTTTTGACCTCAGAAGGAATTGACATTTTTAATGGAGAAGATAAGATTTTTCTGAAGCTAGGGGAAATGCCCCTGAGAAGAAAGCCTGAGACAGTATGAAGATGTTTGGTGTGTATCAAAAAAAGAGATGGGAGGCTGAATGTGGGCAGTATCTTTACTATTTTGCCCGTTGTAAGTAAGCCCAACACACTTGGTTTTTGTTATAGTTAATGCACTACCACCAAGACACAGTAAGGGTCCTAACAGTTGAGTTACACCTGTTTTTAAGGAAGTATTAAAGTAGTATTTTATTTTTAAAGATTTTATTTATGTATTTGACAGAGAGAGACACAGCGAGAGAGGGAACACAAGCAGGGGGAGTGGGAGAGGGAGAAGCAGGTTTCCCCGTGAAGCAGGGAGCCCGAAGCGGGGCTGGATCCCAGGACGCTGGGATCCCGACCCTAGCTGAAGGCAGACGCCACTTAATGACTGAGCCACCCAGGCGCCACTAAAGTAGCATTTTAAATGCTTAATCTTGTAACATCGGATGACTCTGAATGCCCATCTCCTGGATTGGGCATCCAGTCATAAGCCTTAGGTGAGTAGAATTTGAAAACCCTCAATGATTTCAACAAATGTAGCTAGGTCAAGCTTCCTCCAAATAATCCATTTTCCAAAATCACACACACACACACACACACACACACACACACACACACACACACACACACACACACCTTTTCACATTCTCTGTATGTATAAAATTACCTAAAGTCAGTTGATTCAGTGACTGTTCTGAAGAAAATATGTCATTAAAGCAATTGCCAGTAAAGTATGAATAATTAACTGACACCAACCTCCTTAGCAACATTTGCTTTCAAGAGGTTTGGCTAAGTGTTCACTAATTGGTGAATCAGGAGAGAGCAACCGTAATTTAGCTGGCTACTTCTGCTCTACACTGTCCTTTCCAGGTAGGTGTGCTTTTATCTAAAACAGCTCAGCTGTACATCATCTGAAACATGTACTACCTCCATAACAGTAGTAGTTCATTCATTTCTGTCTGTGATTTCCATGATTTCTTTTCAAATATTTCCTTTTTTCTGCATTACCATATGTGTTCCTCCCCATTTTCAATTTGTACCTTCTTCCACATGGGATATCCACAGAGACAGGTATATTTGCTGTTCCTTTCCTAAAATTGCCAATGCACTATGCTTCTTAAATTCTTCTAATTATCTAGTGACTATTATTGTGATGATTATTTTATTCAATGTCCACTAACTGAATGCACTCCGACGACCTGATTTGAGAAACGGAACATTGTCAGCACATTATTCCTCTTGAAAAATGTTTCTTATTAAGAACAGTGTCCATGCCATTAGGAGAAGGAAGGGAAAAATAAAGAGGGGGAATCGGAAGGAGAGATGAACCATGAGAGACTATGGACTCTGAGAAACAAACTGAGGGTTCTAGAGGGGAGGGGGGGGGGATGGGTTAGCCTGGTGATGGGTATTAAAGAGGGCACATACTGCATGGAGCACTGGGTGTTATACGCAAACAATGAATCATGGAACACTGCATCAAAAACTAATGATGTAATGTATGGTGATTAACATAACATAATAAAATAAAATTAAAAAAAAACAGAATAGTGTCCATGCTCTCATTATTTTTGGTGAGATCACTTTGTGTTTTATCTGATATTTAAATGACAGGGTTAGAACATCTGAATGTGCCCAAGATGTTTCAAGGACTGAAATACTTAGAGAAAAAGATTGCTGCTATACTTCAGAAAATAAAATGTACACCAAAAAAAAGTGATATAAAATTTTGATATAAAGTCCACTGTTTCAAAAAGTGAGGATGCAGTAGCAATTTGTATGTGGAGAAAAAAAAAACCCTAAAGAATGTTTATTAAAATAGTGACTTTTTAGGCAGATAATTTAGAGTGATCAGATTTGCAAGAATTGAAGCCTATTTTCCCTAAGGAAGATACATTTTCAATTTATTGCAAAGGCAGTAATAAAATAACCATTTGACTTATTACAGCTCTTTTTGGTACGCATTCCCTTGAAATGTTAAAAAATTAACAAAAATTGTCCTCAATTAAGTTTGTATGCCTGGTACCTGTTTAATATGAAAGAAGCCTTTTATGTTTCACATCAGATTTATCAAAGTATATTGCCTGCCTTTTTCTAAGCAAACACATCTTTTTGAGAAGGCTGATTTTCTCATCTATACTACAGTTTATAAATCATTTTATATAATGAAAGTGATTCACATTAGACATGTTAAGGTAGAAGTCTATTCTGAAATATTTATGATTAAAATAATACTTTTCCTTAACTCAAGATTACTAGTCCATGAAATTAATGCTGTATGACACAGCTTGTCCATAACTTAATTGAGCACTTTTCAGAACCATTTCCTCATAAATTTGGGCTTTCTTATTGTTTATGGTCTTTAGGATCACAGAGGATGCTTGTTTCCCCAAGCCAGTGTGAAGCTCATATTAGGTCTTCAGTAAAACTTTGAGGGATGGCAGTAGTTAATAACACTCAAATTTGTGGCAGATAATTCTTTGGTAGCATTCTGAGAATAGCCCAACCCTGCTTCATAAATGCTCATAATGAAATGTTTGGTAAAGAATAAACAGTTAATTGCAGAGCTGGTCAAATTAATTTACATAAAAAATCTTAGATATTCTTACCAATTTTGGACTTTCTACCACTTAGCTCATCTTTTAATTAATTTAAAACTATTCCTTTAAATTATTCTGTATTATTTAGGGTCCCCTGGATTGGTCATATTTGGCTAAAACACTTGTTGTTGCTGTTTTGGTTTTGTTCAGTTTTATTTTGTTTTTACTTCATTAGTTGTGGAGAAGTTACTGGAATACATTTCTTTTTTGTTCCTGAGCTTTCACTTTATTTTCTTCCTAAAACTGCTGAGCTTTAAAGTCTTTTCATAAAACTTCTGTGAATAAAATGCGCTTCTGGGAACACGGTGTTTCTACATTTATTTGGAGAGGTCTGTAGGGTAACTTGAACCACAAACATTTTAATTAATAATGTTGATGCTTTTTTTATTGCTGAATGGGTAACCCCTTTTTCTTGCGAGCCTTTACAAAGTTGAGTTTCTTAAATAGAGTGCACATTTCTCTCAGAATTACATGGGGCATTAATGAGGTCATTTATACTTTCTAATGCTTACCCAGGGAGTTGTAAAGAAAGGCAGCTGGATGCCATATGGAAGGAGATGAGCACTGAGCATCTACTAAGTGTGAGGTACTATTTTAGTTTGGGGATATAGCAATGAACAAAACCTACCAATCCTAGCCTTCATGGAGGTTATAGTTTCTAGGGGGAAATGGGCAAGATGAAGAAGGATATAGGGCCTGATGAAAAAGAATTATGTGCCATCCTGCTTGCACCCAATTTGGGAAGCCAAAGAAGGGTTTAAGCAGAAGCTAATACCTTGTGACTTATGTTTTAACAGGATCAATTTGGCAGCAACTTGGGGAATAGACTAGAGGGATTGAGAGTGGAAGCTGGGTGCTCTCTTCAGAGAGAAATGATGGTGACATTGGCAATGGGGTTCATGTTGGAGGTGGTGACAGAGAGTAGTAGATCAAATATATTTTGAGAGGTTTTGTGGAGGGTTGGATATGAGAGTGAGAGGAGAGTAGTCAAGGATGATTCAAGGATTTTAGTCTGAATTGTAAGTGCCATACATACAGATAAGGAATTTTGATTTACTAATTTGTTGACAGTAAACTTCAAGGGCATCTACATCCATTATCAACAGAGATACTTGTATAACAAATTTTTGTTTTGTAATACTTCTGCGCTATAAAGTAATAATCTGCACTATAATGTAATAATCATTCCAGAAAGATTAATTTGTCTTTTGTTTCCATTTCACCCCAAGTTTTTATTTTAAAGACTTTGTTATTTATTTTAGAGAGAGAGAGAGGGAGCAAGTGCACAGGAGGGACCACCAGCAGGGAGAGAGGCAGAGTGAGAGGGACAAGCAGACTCCCCCTGAGCTTGGAGCCCAACACAGGGCTCCATCTCACGACCCTGAGGTCAGGACCTGAGCTGAAACCAAGAGTCAGAAGCTTAACCAACTGCAGCCCCCATGAGCCCCCCCCCAATTTCACCTCAAGTTTTAATGACTAAGGAGAAAGATAATTTTTACTTATAAAATCAGGTTTAGGAGACCTACTCTTCATTCAGAATCATTTCTACTATGTTGTCGCAGGTGAGTTTAGAGGTGTAAAGAACAGCTTGCATTAAAGGTAAAGCCTGGGAGACCTGGGTGTGAAATGTACATAGTAAGTGTTGCAAATCTGTTGATTATGTCAGAAATTAGGTTTCTTAAATTTGCTTAATGTGACTTTAATTTTTTATCAGGGAACTAAGGTGTTTTAAGTATCAGGATCTTACTTTATTGGATCAGACCCAAGGAGTAAGTGACTTCTTTCTTTGCAAAGCTCTCCTTTTCATGCTCCAGATTCTCTGGCATTCTGAATTAATAATAAGCATGTCTAAATTAGACTTAGATTGTGGGTAAGGAAAAGCTTGCCTTACTCTAGGGGAAGCAATAGCTATTTTTACAGGAACCTGAATATTGTAAGTACTGCATATTTAGGGTGTTGGCACTAGTAAGTTATATTAATAGGTAACTTGATAACAGATTTCTAAGAACTGGGCCAGAGAGAAATATTAAATTGGTGCCATGTTAAGTTTTTCTAACAGCTTGGCTTATTTTGCAGCAAAGTTAAAGAGTGCATTTTCATGGAGGCTCTCCTTTATATTTTATGGCCTGGCTCAGGAAAAAGTTTCTTGAAATACTAGGCTTCCCTCCCTCCCTCCCTCCCTGTTTCCCTCCCTCCCTCCCTCTCTCCCTCCCTCCCTCCCTTCCTCCTTCCTTCCTCCCTCTTCACTTCCTCCCTCCCTCCTTCCCTCTCTCCCTCCCTCCCTCTCTCCCTCCCTCCCTTCCTCCTTCCTTCCTCCCTCTTCACTTCCTCCCTCCCTCCTTCCCTCTCTCCCTCCCTCCCTCCTCCCCATCTCCCTCTCTTCCTCCTTCCTTCCCCCCTCTTCCCTTCCTCCCTCTCTCCCTTCCTCCCTTCCTCCCTATCTCCCTCCCTCCCTCCCTCCCTTCCTCCTTCCTCCCTCCCTCCCATCCCTCCTTCCTTCCTTTCAGTATTACATGTTAACTTGTATTAACTATTTTTTAAACAGATAGATTCCATTAATGTGGAAAAAGTCACCATATCTTTTATCCCCTCCATGAAGTCACTGAAGAGGCCATTCATTCAGTTTTACCATCACTGAAGGGGTGCTATAAGATGCCAGCAGTCATTGCATCATCAGTCCTTACCCAACAACTAGGGAGGTATTTGGGAAGACATCATTACCAAAGTCAGTGTTCACTGTGTTTACAGCTCTGTGGGGAGAAGCAACCTGACTACTTAGCATTCTTCTATCCCAGAAATAGTATGCCACTCTCAATCTCCATCAGTATTATCCACTTGGATGACTTTCCTCAAACACTAACTGCTTCTAAAGGTTTCCTACTAAAGTTAATTGTATCCTTCAGCTTTGTTCTTTGGAACCCTTTCTCATAATAAAACCATTGCCTCCCCACAATGAAGTCTTCTCTTGTAACCCTATTTTCTCTGGCTACACCTTTGATTCTCCACTGTTTTTTCTTGACTCTTGGGCCCAGGCATTGGCAGTGACCAAGTCCTTGATTCCCAAGGCCATTTCTAGGTCTTTAGATCTGGCTTCCTGAGAGCCACTGGGGCCAAGTGATGAAGCTCATACTCGTTAGTTCTTCTTGGCGTGAATCTAGACAAATAGGAAGCACGACACAGGAGCTAAAAAGATAGATTAAATTTCTCTTAGTTTCTCCCCTCAGAGAATTGCATTGAAAGTACGTTTCCTCTTTGCAAATCTTCCAGATCATCCTACATGCAGAATAATGGCACATTGTGAGCAACATATCCTTTGCATTACTTCCTATCTCTCCTTGCCTCAGTTACCCGTCTCCCTCTTTTCCCCCTCATCTTCATTTCACTGGACTTGAACCTCCCAAAGAAACTGTCAACACTCAAATCCGTGCCTAAGGCTCTGATCTTTGAAGATCCAGGCTAAGATAGATGGTATTATTCATCTACATTTAGCAAAGATTGTGGAGAAGAGAAAGGATTATAAAATCCCTTTCTACTTATACTCTGAGTTGCTGTCAGTTGTTCACACTATTCTTTCTGTAATTGGTTTGTAAAACAAACAAACAACAAAAATTTCTCTTTCGGAAGGAATAGAAACCTTCCCCTGCCGATTGTGGGAATTTTTTTTAATTTCTCCCTAGTCAAACTTATAATACAAATAATAAATGTATCATAAGTGAATGCATTGAGTGAGTAAAATCAAGTAATGGTGAGATTTCACTAATAGGCATTTTGGCATGTCATAGTATGTAATAATGCAAAAATTATTCTATGGCTATTATATATACATAAGATTTATATCATTACCTTTTTTTTATTTCCCTCTTAAATCTTAAGTTAACTTTGGAAAGTAAGCAATTTGAAAGACAGTATTGTAAGTGATTCTTGAACCTTTTCTCTTTCAGATATTTAATAAAAAGCATGCACTCAAAATCAGTAAGATGAAGATTTTGATCCTTTCAATATACACTATAATTATATAATTAGATATTATAGTTACATGTTTGAATGATTACACATATGAACACTGATTTCTTAATTAAAGACAATTACGCTAACTATGTAAATATACAGTAATTGACTAAAGTGATAAAATCAAATAAATATTTCTGTCAAAAGAATGTTAAGGAAAAATAAAAATATGTAACTATTGGAAATACCTTTCAGTGGACTCTTTCTACTTATTAGAAGTTTGATGTGAATTGTATTCATTTTGCAGTGAGACTTGTAACGAGATTGCACCATAACTGAAATCATGAATGTATAAATTTATTAGAACAAAAATCTTTTTCATGAGATGTCATGGTAGCGTCTTGGAATGTATGTCATTTTCTGTTACTGGATAAGTTCAACATACATGTGTCTCCTTTTGGTTTTGTATCCTCAACATGTGTTATTGCCAGAATAGCAATATTCTATTCCTATTGGCATCAGGCAGAAAAGTAACATTGGTAGATGTACATTTGTACCTTTCAATAATGAGATCTTAGGTATTTCTAATTTTCTTTACTTAATACAATATATGAAAACCACTGATGATAAAATTAAAGTTTCAGATGTATTCAAACCTTATAGTTGAGAAATAGTGTCTGTAATTGATCTCTTATTTTTTATGTTTTCACTATTATACTAGAGGATCTATGATTGTAATTTTATATGTATGCACGTAGGTATGCCTACATATGTGTGTATTTATATAAAAATATAAATATATATTTTCATATTGAATATATGTTTATACACATATATATTATTGCAGCAATATTCATTAATTATGGAGAGGCTGGTTATTTTATCTCTCACTTTGTGACTTCAGTTTTGTTATCTAAATGTATAAATGAATAAAAAAATAAATGTATAAAATGAAGTTAATAAAAAGAAAAAGATATTTAAATAAGATATTTTATAGTGCCATATGTGCTGGTTTTAATTTAAACTAGCAAGGTAGGAAAAAAGAAAACATTTCAGGGGTTACCCTTAATAGCTCAGGAGGCAATAGGCTGAACTAGTTTCATCTGTGTCACCTATTTTCCTAAAGGACCTGAATTCAAAGTATGGGCTGCAGGTGACATTTTGTGGAAGCAGGGGCTGTACTTCATGATTTCAGGAAGGTTTGAGTTCTCTCCAACCCTCAGGGTGGATGTGAAATGTTCTCAGAAATTTCTCAATGTTGAGTCTGAATTAAAAGTCACGTATGCTGTTAGGTTAGTATTCTGTCTTTTAGTTAAGGAACATTGTTTCTTTTCTTAATAAGCTTTAAAGAGGGCACCTGGGTAGCTCAGTTGGTTAAGCAACTGCCTTCGGCTCAGGTCGTGATCCTGGAGTCCCAGGGTCCAGTCCCACATCGGGCTCCCTGCTCAGCAGGGAGTCTGCTTCTCCCTCTGACCCTCTTCCCTGTCATGCTCTCTATCTCTCATTCTCTCTCTCTCAAATAAATAAATAAAATCTTTGAAAAAAAATAAAAATAAAAAAGATACAAATTGAAGAAATAGAGTTTTCCTGTACTTTGTATCACATTTTCTAGAGCAGCTTCTTGTTTCTATGACCAGCGACACCTGCCATGATTCTGTAACGTCTCCCCTCACACCATACATCCACATGCGCTCCTATCACATATCACGTGGATAATATTTAAACTCTAACATAGACTTAACGGAGTGGTGAGTGAGGCCTGAAAGTGCAAAGGCTGCCTTTATTTCTTTAAAATTAAGGACAATACACTGATGGGAATTAAATATATTTCCTCACATTTGCTGGCTTGAAAACTAAGTTTGTTGGGAGGAGGAATGAACAAATCTTCATTGTAGGCATGGTGTTTTTGACCTATATGGTGCTATATTAACTTTGTCATAAGTATTTTATTTCCATTTTACCTGAAATGTAGTTTAGTTTTTCATGAGCAGTTGATTCCAAATATTGAGAAATAAATCTTCACTTGTGTCAGGATGAAACTAAATATTCCTGAGTGTTTTGTGTAGATATTGGTGTTAACTTTAAGTGGGTAGATGAACTTGTAAGATGATTTACTATCAAACAGCAAACACTTATTTTTAAACTTCATAAAATAATTTATGGAAATGTAAATAAATAATGATTATGGAGCTCTTTTATAATAGTATTTAACTTCCGTTGAAGACACACCAAAATCTTTATGAATCATGCATCTAATCATCACGATTAGATGCTACCCTTGGAGTAAAGTGGATCCCAGCCACAGGCAAACCACAAACATCAAGTGTGTCAAACAAATCTTTGTAGCAACTACTCTATCATGTAGAGTAGCTTTTGTATATTTCATGCAGCCCCCAGGACTGTTTCTGTTTAGCAGAATATTACTTCTGACTGCTTATACTCTGTTGCGGATGCCACTTTCCTTTTCAGTTACCAATACCTACCTATTCTCCTTCATTCCCCTGTCACTCATTAAAACTAGAGGATTGGAAGACATCATTTAAACTTGCAAATTGATAATACTTAGGCAGCCAAGAGTTTTGTCAATATATTAATTCCATTGGGTAGTTGGATTTTATGGTGCTTATTATATCTGTGAAATGTTGGAGTCTCTAGCAGATGTTACCCAGGTAATTCTAAGGAGAGGAACATTGTCTGGAAGATCAAGGCCCCTGAGATGATGTAGTGCTGCCATTATATTTTTACTCTGCTAGGCCTGACTTTGAAGGTGAACCTGATTGAGAGCAGGTGACAGTGAGGAGAAAAGGGGTGCATCAGCCAGGGTTCAGTTACAAGTAACAGAATCTGTTCTAGCTAGTTTAAGCATAAATGAATTAATCTAGACAATTCCTCATAAAACTAATTATAAGGGCTCCAGGTGAAGGCCATTAAGCTGGACCTGTAGGAATCATTCCTAGAATAACTTTATAGCAGCTGCTCACCAACAGCCTGCTTCCTCTGTGGGAATAACAGGGTAGCTCTCCCAGCCATTAGCTTCAAGAGAAACATACCTCAGTTATGATCAAGGGATTGAGACATCTACTCCAGAACTGTTGACTGTTTTTATAACGATGTCTACTTTGACTCACACCTACAAAAATTGATTCTTACAAATACCTCTCTTCCCATTTAATTTGGTTTTCAGAATTTTTATTGATAAAATCCAAATTCTGTCCACAAGTGCAGAGAATCTGTTAAATGTGTTTAGCTTTCTGGCCTCTGAATTGTAAGAAGACATCCAAGTCAAAAGTTGGAAGAGGTGGTAGGTGAACTCTATCCCATGGTCATATGGGGCAGTCATATGTGGCAGTTTCCCACCCACCTATTCCCATAACCCATTTGATTTTTACTATATTTGGACAGAAGTCAAAATACCTAACTTGCTATTGAAGACCTATCTTGAAGCTATTAAAATGTTGAAGATTATATCCTATCAATTCCCTGTTATTTGTGGAAACCACTCTGTTTTAGGACAGGTTTCTCTGTAGAACTTTCTCTTTTAACTTTAAAATTCTTAATCTTTCCCCTTCTTTGCCCAACATATGAATTCAAGTTCCTTTTCTTATCTCTTTTCCTGTCCCAGGAACATTCAGTCCCAAAAATCCCAGGTATGCAGGGTGATTTTCTGCTTTATTCTTCATCTCCATTTCAATTAGGAAACATATTCTGGTAGAAATATAAATATGTGCAGGAAATGTTAGAGTGGGTCGGTAAAGTCAAATAATGTGTGCTCTCTTTGCTAAGAATTCAAGCAACTGTCTAGTTTCACTTGCTCTTGGAGAAAGGTTCTCCATCTGACTTGAATTAAAGCTACCAGAGATGTTTTCTATTAATACATCAGAGTGAGACCAAAAACAGACTTTGACTTCAGAAAGAGGGGGACCCCTATCATAGCTCCTCCCATATATTAGCTCTGGGATCTTGGGCAAATCATTTTACTGTGTTCAGCATAAGTTTTCTCATCTGTAAAATGGAGACATAGTACCTAATTGATATGATAGTTGGGAGGATTAAATGAGATACCTTAATAAAGCATTTGGCAGAGTAAGCCCTCAACAGATATTGGCTATTTTTAGTGGAAATAAAGAGTCATACAGATGCTTGCTAAAATCCTGGGACTACTGTTTACTAATTGTATAGTCTTAGGAAAGTTAGTTAACCTTTTTGAATCTCAGTTTAGTTATCTGCAAATTGAGGGTAACTATATTTACTTGTAGGGTTGTTAGAAAGACAATAATGCAGAAGTGCCTACTTATGGAATCCAAGGCAATATTACTTTCCATTTTTACCTTCTAATCTTTATTCAAAATTGAAACAAGTTGAATTCTTGCAATATTTAACCCCAGCACTAATCTAGTGGGCTGAAATGTTTCAGATGTGTACAAGATTAACTGACTTGTGGGTCCTGAAATTGGGCCCTTGCATGAACATTTACAATAGTCCTTTCTCATAGGTATTATTTTTGATGGCTCAGTTTAGTTTTGCATGCCGTTTTGTTGATAACTTTCAACTACCTGGCTGTTGATTGAGTTTAAGTTCCAAATTTGCCACTATGAGTAAAGGTCATTTGTACCTCTGAATGTTGCAAGGTGTCCGTAAAAAGTGTTATTGTTCTTGTTCTTGTGTTTTCTAAAAGTTGCTCAAATATCTTAGGGAAAAAGTGTGAGAGAAAATTTTTCCATAAAATTGAAAATGTACTCACAGGAATTGAAGGTGTTAATTTATCTTTCCAGTTCCAGGTGCCTAGAAAAATGCAGAGGAACAGATAATTCACTCTAAAATATTTTCTTGGGCCAATTAAATAACTTTTTGGGGGTATTTTAGATGAATTATTAGAAAACATGAGATAGAATTGCACTGAATTATGTATTTGGCACATCTGGCTGAATTTATCTATTAGGAGAATCTAGAATACTGTAATTATAAACATCCTGTCAAGTCTATTGCCAAAAGACATTTTCATTTTTCTGTAAGTGTATGGGTGTTTTTTTAATGCCTTAAATGGCAAAGTTCACTTGGTTATCTTATGAATAAATTTAGCTACAGCTTCAGTAGAGCACTATCTTGGCGTGACTAGAACGGAGCAATTTATTTTTTTATTATATTTCTAATACTCTGCAGTGTCTGCAATACTGTTAATGTAGATTATATTTTATTATAAAAAATCATTAAGGAAATTATTGCTTCACTTTCAACAAGACTGAGGATGATGGTGAAAAA
This sequence comes from Eumetopias jubatus, assembly GCF_037043125.1. Classification (NCBI taxonomy): domain Eukaryota; kingdom Metazoa; phylum Chordata; class Mammalia; order Carnivora; family Otariidae; genus Eumetopias; species Eumetopias jubatus. The sequence continues at coordinate 50,950,581 of NW_028274813.1, forward strand.
AATTCCCATAAGAAACCCATAAGGAAGAAGATGGGAAGCTATTCAGTGGCAACAATTTAAAATAATCCTCAATAGTAAAATTTGTGGTAAAATAAATATTGATTATTAAGTATAAATGTGCTAAATTTAAATCAGGGAGCTCTTTTAAAGTCCTGGAAGAAACATAGAGAAACTTAACTACCCTCCTCTATTCACTCAGATTACAAAAAGCAAATGTATTTGGAATATACTGTAGGTCATTACAGTATCTCCCCCTTCATAAAAATGATGTATGGATGATTAAGTTGTAAAGGCCCAGTTTAATGATTTTCTTATTTTTTAACCAATAGTCGTTCTTTCTCTCATGAGTTGGCACTCAAATCTTTTAGATGCTTTAAATATGGCATTTCCAATGCATGCAGTTTATTTCTTTGAGTACTTCTAGTTGTTTCTTCAAGGGTATTACTTTCATTATTTCACATTTGAAAGACAGAGATCTTTTATTTATAGAGTCTGCAGATGTTACAAATGGATTTCTTATATTTTGCTTAATTTAATTTTTTTCATGATAGAATGTCTTTAGCTGCTAATTGCTGAATGCAGAAATAATAGCTTAAACAAGATAAGCATCAGTTCTGTCTAGAAAATAAATCTGGACATCGAGAATACTAAGATGGTATGATGGTATCATGGTGTCATAGGGACCCATCCTTCATCCATGACTTCTACTGGGAGGTGGCCCACAATCTAAGATGGATCCTGGGGCCCCAGCTACCACATTTGAATCTGGGGAAACATGGAAGGAAAGGAAAAAAGATAATCGGCCCTTGCCCTTCTCTTTTAAGGAGCTTCTTTAGAAGGCCACACAACACTTCTGCCACAAGGTATATATGTGTACGGAAGGACTTAACCTAGCAGGCCTGAGAAAACCATCCTCAGAAAGGCCTGCTTGCAAGGTTGGCCCTTGCTTGGCATCTGGGAACTAGGATTTCAGGAAGGGTGCACGTTCTTTGATTAGAGTGACTTACTGTGCCTAACTTGTTATCCAAACAGTATGATGAATGCTCAACACCTGCTTTACTTTTGAGAGTCTACATTTTGGTATATGCTAGGCAGAGGTGCCTGTGTGAACTTCAGTAAAAACTGAGGCTCTAATGAACTTCTGTGGTAGACATTTCACATGTGTTGTCATAATTTAATCCTGGGGGGAATTAAGTGCCTCCTGTGTGACTCCATGGAGAGAGGACTCTTAGAAGTTTGTGCCTGTTTTTCTCTAAACTTCTGCCCATCCACCCTTCCCTTTTGTTCATTTTGCTAAGTATCCTTTTACTGCAATATATCATAGTCATGACTATGGCTATGAAACGAGTCTTATAAGTCCCCTATGAATCATCACAGCTCAGTGTGGTCTTGGAGACCCCAGACAAAATGGGAAAATGCAGTAAATGATTGTTTTACAATTTCTCCAGGTATAAACAAAATTTTAAAGTCTATCACAGATTTGGTATGATTTTTTGAACTAAAATTAATATGATTTTGCATTTTTATTCACATTCTTTTTTTGTCAAGGTAACTACAAAGTTTGGGTTTGAATGACTGGAAGGAGGAAGTTGCTATTAACTGAGGTGGAAAAGACTGGGGGAGCTGGTTTGGAGGGTAGAGCAAGAGCTCATTTTTGATATATTATAGTGGAGGTGGCAGGCAGATGGTGGTGCCAGGAGACTGGCCTGAACTACCCACACCAACTAAGGAGTTAGCATCATGTAAACGATATTTAAAGTATTGGAGGAGATGGCCCAGAAGTGACTATAAATAGAAAAGACCATGTTTTAAGGCACTCAGCCATTCAGAGGTCAGGAACATGAGTAGGAACTGCTAAAAAAGCCTAAGAAGGAGTGTGGCCAGGGAAGAAGGAGCTAAACAAATCTCTTTCCATCCACCTTGTGGAGAACTTGGAGAATATCTTACACATTCTTTCCTATTTTTCTACAGCTTATATGTCATAATCTTTAAACATTTGGATGATGGTAAAAAATGAAGTCAAAACTTTACATTTCAATCATATTTGAATATATTTAGCAAAGTGTTTAATATTATACCAGCTGTATTGTACTGCTGGTTCACTTAGTAGTCTGTGTCTATTCTAAAACTTGGGGGTGGTTATATGATAAACTATTTCATAACTCATGTCATCTATTTTTTGTTTAATTTTTATATTGTTTTTCCTCCAATATTGCTGGTTCTCTTGAATGAATTTATCTTTGTAAATTCTCTTTTTTTCATCTCTCATAGTTGATTTTTGTCCTGTTTTAATATCACTAATTGCTAATTCAGTAACAGTTCAAACACTAATTTGACACTAAAGAGGTATTTAATATTTTCCTCTAACCTCAACCACCTATGTTCAAAAGAAATTCCTATGCTTGCAAAGAGTAATGAGGAAAAATATTTAGATGAATTGATATAAATTCATTAAAATTATAAAATTTAAATAAAAATCCTTTTGTGGGTATTTCAAAATCAAAGTGGATGAGTAGACTCAACTTATATTTGAAGTATATAGTAAAAGATCAACATCTGAAACTTACTATTTTGCACATGTTTTGTGGAGTGGGATTTTGTCTAATTTAAGTTTGCCTTGTCAGCAGAATTAGAGTGCTGAGGAATTCATTTAAGCAACAGTGATTTTGTTAATGACTATTATGTCCTAGGCTCTGTGCTTTAGGCGGGAGATATCAAGATCAAGAACAATGGTTTACAGTTTGTTAAAGGCAAAAGAATTGTGTCTTAGGTCTGGTTCTTTGAAAGTAGAGCTTGAGATAAGCATTCATGTGCAAGTGATTTATTAAGGAAATGCGCATAGGAGAAACTGCTAATGGGGCAAGAAAGCCAGAGGGTAAAAAGAAGAAGGAGGGCAGGGGTGTGATTTTAGATTAGGCTCAGCTGGATCCTGCAAAGGAACTCTGGAGGGCAAAATATGCTTCTGAATCTATCCTAACTGGAGGTGGGTGTGCTGGGCTTTCATATCCACTCTAATGTTTCATTGCTTAGAGCAACAGGGTGAAGGTAAACTCTGAAGCATTTCCCCAAGACTCTGCCTCTGAGAGCAGAGTGGCTCCATAGCCCAAGGACCTTCTTGCATTAAAAAACAGAATCCTAGGGAGGCACAGATGGGAGCGTAAAGGGGCTCTGAGAGAATCAGGCAGAACCAGTTATCTGTGACCACATATAAATAACTAATTTCTGTAGCATGTGATGGGTACCCTCGTAGAGGGGACTGCAAGTTGCTATGGCCACAGAGAGGACAGATATAATAGAGCTTTATAGGACAGGGAAGGCTTTCTAATAAAATAATTTCTGGGTGATCAGAGGGAGTTAATGAGATTAGTAAGAGTTGGGTAAAGAACTCTCAGGTCAAAAAGAGCCCAGGGTAACAAAGGCACAGAGTCACATGGTCCCTAGAAGAGCTAGAGCTGCAAAACGGGGAGAAAACATTTCCCTACCTTTTAGAATCTGTCATGGGATTAAAATCAGATGATGGAATATAAAAACATTCTGTAATTTTTTTAATTTTTATTTTTTAAGTAATGTCTACACCCAACGTAGGGCTCAAACTCATGACCCCAAGATCAAGAGTCGCCTGCTCTACCAAGTGAACCAGCTAGGTGCCCCTGTAAATTTTAAAGAAGTAAAATTTTGTAACTGATTGTTTGGAGTCCATGGTTAATGTCTTGGTTATGCTACAAAATAAAACCCTTCCATGAAGCAGTCTACATTAATCCCCAGCTATTTGCATTTATAAGCATGTATTTATTTGCACCAAGATGTACTACCCTCTCACCTTTGGTTTGAAATGATGCTTACTAGCCTTATTGTGCCATTCTATATACGTTTAGGAAGCCTGGCATTATCAAGGGTAAGCACTGCATTTATTCAGTTTTAGTCACATAAGTCACAGTTTAGTCATATAAGAGTAAGTTTTTGAAAGTGTAAGTCCAAAGAAAAGCCACAGCCAAAAAGAGTATCAGAATAGCTAAGTCTTCTCTGCTTTAAGGCATATCTAGTGTTCAGGAATACCCATGTCTTCATCCCACGATTTTCCTTCCATTCCCAGTGCATTTACCATGATGATCCCCTCCCCACCCTCCTAGTCTCTGGTGGGTGAGAAGATCTATCACTGATGTTCAGACTCGCCTTTCCTTATTGCTTCTCTGAGCATACTTGCAGTGCGTACACTGAGAAATTCTTTCTTATCTCACTCTGGACAGGTATCAGTAACTCTAACGTATAGAAGTCTTGTAAAGGTGTCCATTCTGTTGTTATCAGTAATAGTAGTAGTAGTCATGTTGGTGGTAGTAGTGATCTCCAATATTCTGAGCATACGAGAAAAGTACGATGTTTTAGGCATAGACTATGGAAGTTTTCAGGTTATATTTTTGTTGCTTTGTCAGACAATTGGGGCTCTTTCTATAAAATCAAATTTAGAAGCAAGTGTGACATTTTGCTATAGTTTATGGTAGATGGATATGACTTATTAAAATTTGAACCTGTATGATCTGGAGTCTGTGCCTCTCAGAATTCTATTTATTGTATTTAGTAATTCAAAGAGAACTATTTCCTCTGTAATTTCCCCTGATATTAATGCATGATAGGAGGATAACCTTTATTTTCAAAACTATAATGAACACGGTCTGCTCATACTCACCTACCATAGCTATCCCTTTATGCTTTTTCAGGTTGATACCCTGTAACTAGCTTTGTTTAGCTCCCAAAGCATTGGTGGCAAGTCACCAATAATTATAGCAGATCAGATCTTTTTTTTAAGAGATGTGATTTATTTATTTATTTGAGAGAGAGAGAGAGAGAGAGAGAGAGAGAGGCAGAGGGAGAAACAGACTCCCTGCTAAGCTGAGAGCCCAATGTGGGGCTCAATCCCAGGACCCTGAGATCATGATCTGAGCTGAAGGCAGACGCTTAACCAACTGAGACACCCAGGTGCCCCCAGATGATCTTTATCTTACTTTTTCTCTGGCTTTCTTTTATTGATGAGGGATCATCTTTCAGAGTACAAATAAGGCTGGGACAAAGCTCAGATTTCTCTCTACAGATTGACCTGAGTATATATATGCCCTGACTCCTTGACAATGATCGACAGTAGCTTCAATTCACAAATCCTCATTCACCAGATATTAATTAAAGGGGGGGGGAACCTACAAATCTTAGCATTGTCAAGATCTAAGCCCTTATTGGGTTCATAACATCTATGTAATATACTTTTTTAGGTTTATCCAGGTCTATCTTCAACCTGTGCTTCAGGTTCTTAACATTTTCTTGAGTTATCTCAGTTCACACTGATTTTATTTAAGGCTACATAAAAGCAATGATGTTTCAGAAATATCATTCTATGGAAAAACAAAGCAGACAATGGTTGGGAGTTAGATAACCCTAAGCTATGTGTTATGTTCTGCAACCTAAGAGCATCTCCATGTTGTTTGTTCAGATTAGGTAGAGAGTTACAATGAAAGTATTTCCTAAATTGTAGTATCTTTCTTTTTCTGTTCATGTTATTTTATGGAAATGATTGTTTAATGTTATTGTAACAGGATTTAAACATAGTCATATTTAATAATGCAGCATATCTGAAAATTGGACATGTTTTATTCTCACTATGGAAGAAGCAATGGTCTCAAATATTCTCCCTCCTCTTTTCCAGAATTATCGAGCCATCAGATTTTAGCAGAGGGTTGGGAGAGAGATGCTATGTGGGGTAGAGTATACATTTCCCAGCCTTTCCTGTAGCCAGGGATGGAATATAACTATACGATGTTAGCAGAAGTGTCATGAGGCAGCATCCTAGAAACTTTTGTAAAAGACAACTAGCAGGCACTTTTTGTCCTTTCCTCCTTCCTTCTGCTGGAAATGGGATGTGAAAACTAGATCTGTAGCTAATATTTTGGACCTTGAGCTCAAGCAACACATGGTAGGGAGGGCTTCTAAAGAGTCTGAGTCCCTGATAGAGCCATCAAATCTGCACTGGCCTGCCTCTACTCCCGATTTCTTTTACATGCGAGAATTTAACTTCCATCATATATAAATCAGTGTTAATTTGTCTATCTTATGGCTGAACCTAATCCTCACCATTTTATCCATCAACCTCTCAAGTCCCAACTCAAGTCCCATATTTTCATTCAACATATGTGTATTAGTAGTAGTACTAGTAAAACTAGTACTAATCTCTATAGATTATCTACTGAACTAACTGCTGGGGATGCAGAGTTAAATGATCCAGAAAGTCTTCCCGTGGTACTCCTATTTTATTGTTTCCCCAATGACTTTCTGTACATCTGCGCCAGGCTAGCTCACAAGAATCTCTGGGAGAAGAAGCTAAAAATGAAGATGAATTGGTTCTACTTGTATGGCTTAACAAGCAGTAAATTAGAGTAAAGCCCAGGAACCTACATTAAATTAGAATAAATTAGATGAGTACTTATTTTATTTATTTATTCATTTATTCATTCATTCCTTAATATAGAAGAAAATATACAGTTTATATTTTCCTCTATGTACTCCGTTCACTGCATTCACAGATTTTAGTGTGAGATGATTTCTATTCCTTGCCTTCTAGATCACTAGCAATTTTCCTTTTAATTTTCTCTTTGACAATAACTAGATTTCCATGTAGAAGTCATCTTTTGATAACTTATTTATAACTGTATTTAATTAAGACTAGATAACATCAACTGTACTGTCTCTGCTTTTTTAATTAAGATTTTTTTCTGCTTCCAACTACATGATCAGTTTTTGTAAATGTGTAATGGACATAAGAAAAAATTCATTCTATGTATGAAAGATTTATTAGTCATATCATACATGTTGATTATATTTTTCAGTTCCTCCTTGTCTTTGTTATTTTTTAAGCTAATAGAAAAAATTGTATTATCTAGAACTGCCCAGTTTTCAGAGAGATGTATTGGAATTTCCCGCCGCAACTGCATGTTTCTTAAATTCCGTTTCTAATTTTGTTTGTGTTATGTCTTTAGCCGCTCTGTACTTTACTGCAATACCAGTTAATGACAATATGTTTTTTAAATATTTTAGGATTTTATTTAATTATTTATTTGAGAGAGAGAGTACGAGTGGGGGGAAAGGGCAGATGGAGAGGGAGAAGCAGGCTCCCCGCTGAGCAGGGAGCCTGATGTGGGGCTCAATCCCAGCACACTGGGATCATGACCTGAGCCAAAGGCAGACACTTAACCAACTGAGGCACCCAGGCACCCTAAAGATTTTACTTATTCATTTGAGAGAGAGAGTGAGAAAGACAGCAGAAATGGGGGGGATGGACGGCGGGAGAGGGAGAAGCAGACTCCCCACCAAGCAAGAAGCCTGATGTGGTGCTCGATCCCAGGACCCCAGGATCATGACCTGAGCTGAAGGCAGACATTTAACCAATTGATCCACCCAGGTGCCCCATGACAATATATTTTTGCTCTCAGTTACAACTTTTACGTTATAGAAAGTAATGACTTTCTTTTCCAGTTAGTGTTTTAAAGTGTTAATTTGTTCTTATTAATTTAATCTTACTGTATATATTATCACTCTTGATTGATTAATTAATTGATTTTAGTTTACATATTCTTGTTACCACTTTGTCCATGACCACGTCCTTCTTTTCCAGTCCTGGTTTCGGTTACCAGTCTTTTAGGGTCACTTTATCTGTGTTTATACACACACACACACACACACACACACACACACATCATACATATATATATATATATATAATATATAAATTATGCTATATATCAGAATATGTATTTTTATATAGCATATAAACTTGTTACCTTTAAATCCAGTCTAACAGACTCTTTTAATGGCTAAATTCAATCTGTTCATATTTAGTCTATGACTGATGCAATTGTTTCCATCTTACTCTGTTTTTTATTTATTTAGAATTACATATTTCTCTTTTCCTTTTGCTCTCTTTTTGCTTGTGTTATCAAATTTCTATTCTCCCACTCCTTCCCCTTTTTTTCATTTGCCCTACCATTAATGGTGTTGTATATTTTTCTGTTATTTTAATCAGACACTTATGATTCTATTATTATTTGTAAACAAAATATCTATGGTTTCTTCCATAAAGGCAGGCTCTTTCCCCTTCCAGCTCTACTAAAGTTTGAGACTTTAGTATAATTTACTTTTCTCCTCCCCTTTCCTTCCATCTCCACGAGTCATTAAGTTTTACCTCCCCTTTGTGTCCTACACCCACCTCAAACTCCAAGATTTTGCTAAGGTATTACAAATCCCCTTATTCTATGTTCTTTAGGTTTTAAGAAACTTTATTTAATACTTAAATTGTTTATTACCCAGAAAAACTATACTTGCCCATTAAATGGACATGTATTAACCTCTCACCACCAGATGCTTTTCTCTATCTTCCCCAAAACCAAACCCTCAGTTTCAGTTTATTCATTGGGTGATTAGAGTATTGTCTCCAGTGTTTTTTGTCATGTGTGATTATTAGAACCCTGAGGTTACTGCATGGGTTTTCCTTTCACTGAATATTTTTCTTTCACACTAGTTGAATGAGATCTGGATTGTTTGATATGGAGATAGAGACCCTCCCACCACCTTTTTTCCGTAAATTCTGACGCTATTTCACTGTTTTTAAACCATCAGCTTTGGAAATGAGATTCCTGAGGACACGCTGACCTTCTGTACCACCCCAGGGTTATCAGAGCTAATTTTGGCTGTTAGTTCCAGAAAGTCCCCCCAAAAGAATGATGTAAACAAGTTAGAATTTTCTCTCCCATGTAGAAGCCCAGGGCTATAAATAGTTTAGGGCAGGTAGGTGCAACTCCATGATGTCAGAAATTCAGATTTCTTCCGTTTTATTGCTTCTCTGTGCTGCACTTTCATTCCAAATCAGCTCATAGTCCAAGATAGGAGCCAGTGGAACGTGCAGAAATGAGCAAAATGTTGAGTGCCTCTTCCCTAGGAGGATATTTCTGCTCGAAACACACTGGCAAGAATGTAAATGAATAGATAGCTGGGAAATGTCTTTGTCCTGGGCAGCCAAGTGCCTGATTAATAATTTGGGGTTCAATTACTATGGAAGAAGGAGAGAGTCAGCATTAGGAAGTGAGCAGGCTCTGACAAATTATAACAGTTTGTTCCTTCTACCTGGAAGCCTGTACAATTTTCTTTGTAGACTTTGAAGTCACAACTTTAATGATAGTGTATCTGAAGTTTTCTTTTCTCATCAGTGAGGCATATTAACTTGGTAAGCCCTCTCAAGGAGTAGACATGTCTTTCTGTGGCTTAGTAATATTTCCTTTTAGTTAGTATTTAGTTTTCTAAAGGAGAGAAAGAGGAAATTTTTTTCGTAAGTGATTGTTTTCATTTTTCTCTATTTTTTAGTTTATCTTATTTCCTATATTTCACTATAGAATTATATTTCTCTTTTTAAAACTTATAGTAAACACAGTATTTGTTCATGGTAAAATAAATTGTGTAAGTAAGAATTTTAAATAAAAATTTTATAAAAGAATACATTTTCACTATCTTCTTTTTTCCAGTCCTACTCATAGTTAATCAATGTTAAATTTTGTGTTTCTTTGTGTAATTCTAGCATAGTATATACATGCACACACATATATACACACATACTTTTTATACAGATGCGAATATTTTCTTCTGTTCCTTTTTTCATTTAATAATATGCTTTGTATTTTAGTGCTTTTAATTACTACATTCAATTTAATTTTAAAATCAGTTAATTTATAACCACTTCCCTATCATTTGATACTTACATTGTTCTCAGTGTTGCACTATTACACATACATTTTCTGCATTCTTATGCAAGTGATAGTAAGGTAAACTTTAACCAGATAATTGCTAGGTCAAAGTGTGAATGTGCTTCCATTTTTTTGACAAAGTTTTCTTTCAGAAAGGAAGCTTCTACCAATTTATCCTTCCAGTCCTGACTATGAAACCTTAACAATATAAAGATATTATCAGTATTTGTGACTATTGAATCAAGAATTTATTTCGGTGAAGGGTGGGTTGGAGAGTCAGCTATTTTTTCATTATTATTATGGATCCAGTCAGTGGCCCCAACACCCTTGATTAAACAATGAATGGCTGGAGATAGATACAGATGTAGATAAGGCTGTTTCTGTATTCCTAATCAGTGTTTCTGGAAGTGTGGCTGTTAGATATCTATGGGGACCTTGTGATCTTTACAGGAAGCTTATGAAGACAATGCTATTTTTTTCACTGTTGTATTTGTGGTGATGGTGCAAAGCACTGGTGGATAAAACAGGCAGCACCTTAGCACAAAACAATGCTGTGGCACCGGATTATACTATCAGTCTGCATTCTTCGCTACTTTCTTCACTCACATGAACTCACAGTTAAAAACAAACAAAAGCAATGTCACTAAGAATATCTTCAATAAATCAGTACAAATGATCACATTTGAACATCTTCAAACTTGAGTGCTCTATTTTTAATACTCTGTGGGACAAGATAAAGAAGTTCTGTAAAGCATTGCTGCTAACTTCCTAAAGTGTAGTTTGTCTCAAGGTAAAGGACTTGTGTGATTGAGTTTTGTACTGAACTTGCCACTTTTTTTCGTAGAACATAAAAGGGTGACTGTTCTACAAACTACGGTTATTCAGACTTGGGTATTTGGCAAACAGTTTCTTAAAAATCAGTGAAGTGAACCTGCATTTCCAAAGAAAACGCCTTACCCATATTTGTTACTAATGATATAATTCAGTTTTAAGAGAAAAATTAGAATTTTGGAAAATCTTCCCACATAAGCATGATGGTTTCCCAGCACGTAAAGACTCTTCTGAAGAGATCGGCAGTGAGATTCATAGATTTGCTCTTCTTTTTGATATTATGTAATGAAATGTGTGAATATTTGGAAGATCTGCATAACATTTTTTTACTCAATTATATTTTGTTTTGGAAAACAGTTTTCTGACAAAACTGATTAAAAATGTTCTTTGTGTTAAGCTATCAATTTATTAATATAATTTTAAATGAATTGATAATACATAGTTTAACATTGCCTCAGTTTTAATTTCTAATACAATAATTATGAATAGATACAATCAATCTAAATAAACAAAAGTTATTTGGGGTCCCTTGTAATTTTTAAGAGTATAAAGGCATTTTAAAACCAGAAGGTTGATAACTGCCGGTTTGCATCGTAGTTTTTCCTCTCCCTGTTTTTCTCTCTTTTCTGTTTCTGCCTTTGTCTTCCTCTCTGTGTTTCTGTTATACACATTCACACACACACTCTCTCTTGCTTTCTCTATCCCCTATTCCTGGATGATTTCTAATACTGTACCAGTATAGCCCAAATTAATCATTGTACCTTAATAACATTTTTAATATCTGAAAGGGTTAGGTCATTTCCAAAATTGTTTTTATCTTGAACTTCCTTTTTATTATCTGAAATATATATTATTCAAAACAATTTTGTATTATAGTGGGCACCTAGGTGGCTCAGTCGGTTAAGTGGCTGCCTTAGGCTCAGGTCATGATCCCAGGGTCCTGGGATCAAGCCCCACATCGGGCTCCCTGCTCGGCAGGAAACCTGCTTCTCCCTCTCCCACTCCCACTGCTTGTGTTCCCTCTCTCGCTGTGTCTCTCTCTGTCAAATAAATAAATAAAATCTTTAAAAACTAGGGGCGCCTGGGTGGCTCAGTCGGTTAAGCAGCTGCCTTCAGCTCAGGTCATGATCCCAGGGTCCTGGGATCGAGCCCCATGCTGGGTTCCCTGCTCAGCGGGGAGTCTGTTTCTCCCTCTCCCTCTGCCTGCCACTCTGCCTGCCACTCTGCCTACTTGTGCTCTCTCCCTGTCAAATAAATAAAATCTTAAAAAAAATTTTTTTGTACCATATAATTTTATATTATATTATGATAGTAAAAAAAACCCTTGGTATCTTAATTGGAATTGTGTTTTATTTATCTCAGATTATATCCTAGAAATAATGATTATCGTAGAATTATCATCTGTCTATACAAGAACAGAAAATCAGAGCCCTTGTTACACATTGTCTTTTTATGAGCATTTTAGGAACCAGCTTATAAACGGCTTGAAGTCATGAGTCTTGCCATTTGCTTTTGTGTATATTCCATACACATAGAAGATGTTGAATAAATATTTGATATTTACTTTTGTGAATTACTCAGTTTTTATAAATCTCTAAGTAACATTTTCATTTCATTCACAATTAAGGACAGACATGATTATATTCATACCGATAGTTTAATGATTGGAGAACTTTTAAAAGATTCTTTTAATGTCATTATATTATAAATTTTAATTAACATTATATGAAAATAGCATAGATAATGGCAGTATTATAGGATTTCAGCTTTGAAGACTTAGTCTTTGGTTGCGTTTTTCCATGTTTCTTCTTATATGTTTGACCAAGGATTTCTGTCAGCCATTTCTCAACCTAAAAATAAAAACAAAAATAAATATTCTATCCAGCAGGGACAAGGAGAGAAGTAAAACCAAATCCTCTTGACTTCCTACTTTGTATCACTTTACAGTACCATTATGTGGCTTTTGTTCAGGTTTTATAAACTAAGATACACAAATTGGAGTTGAATGCCAGTCTTTATTGCTAGCCAAAACTAAGTCTGTTGTACACAGCTGTGTTTAAGAGAATGTTACTGTTTATAATGAAATGTTTTAGTTATTCAAAGTGTTTTGGCAGTTAAATAGAAATGCTCTCTTTGGAAAAGTTTGCACATTTTTTGAAAATAATTATTGATATAAAGTGAATTCTAATTATCAAAACAGACAAGTCATTTGTAGACTTATTAGAGTAAAGCCATAAAATAAGAAAACACTTGTAACAGCCAGGTATATATGATTACACATAATCTCAATAAGCCATTGGACTAACCTGCTTAAATTATCCAAATCAAACAGGAGATTTAAAATAAAATAATGAAAACATGTCTGAAAAGACCTTATAAGAGTCTACCTGTACTAAATAAAGAGTACTTTAGGAGAGTTTGAAAAATATGAAAGAAAAGTTCTCAACAAAAAGAGAAACTAATCCATATTTCCAACATATTACATATATTTAACTCTAATTCCCTTTATTTTGTCTTTATATTGCCCCCCTGCACTGATTAAGCTCTTCATGAATTATATACAATTGAATTAGAATTACATACACTATCCAATAATGACATTGCATTCAAATTTTTATAATTCAATTGTGCATATAAATTTAATTTTTTTTTCCTGATAACTTGCTAGGAATGGCATATAGCATCTCCAAAAGCAAACTCTTCAAATGAGTAATGGCTATTTGATTTTTCTTTGAGAAAACCAACCTAAAGTAACCATCTTTGTTGATGCTTGCTCAGATCAGGTGGACCAAAACAGCAGGAAGTGCCTCTGACAGATTCCAAGACTCAAGTGTCTTCAATGAGACTTTGAGGATTACAAACATTCAGCGACACCAAGGAGGCCGGTATTACTGTAAAGCAGAGAATGGCTTGGGGTCCCCAGCGATAAAGTCAATCAGAGTGGATGTGTACTGTAAGTAACTTTCCCAGAAAACTACGGTTAAGTCTCCTATGGCTTTCTGTCCTACAGCTTGAGGTCTGTTTTTTTGTCCATTGAGAAAAACTATGATTTGTTCCAAAACATAGCATTCTGTTTCATTGAGGATAAAAGGTATGTAAGATAACTATAGCTCATGTACTATACTTACTGAAGAAAAGAGTCTCCATTAGGAATTTTCATAATTTTTATGAGAAAGTATTACATTTTCATCATAGAACATTAAAGAACCAGAGTAACAAAAAGACAATAAATATTACTGATAATCCCACCAATGATCTTGAGCGTTTGAATGTATATACTTCCTATCTTTATATAGAAGTATATAAATGCGTTTTTATAACTGCATAGGAAAATATTATGCGATACATACTGTAACTTGCTTTGTTAACTTTACCTCTGGGTGAATTCAGTTGTTCTTGCTTTTGTAAAGGAACACCATGTACGCGGTACTATTTGAATTGGCTTGTGAATGACCAAAATCTCTAGGTAGAGCCTGTTTTTGATCCACCTGTGTTGAAAGCAATCAGTACCTTGGGCAATGCTGTGCCACCCGGGAAGTGTTTGTTGATTTATTTTGATTCTTAGTCTCATTTTTCCACTTTTTGCTGTTAGCAAATATACTTAAAATTTTCTTGGTCTCCTTACCTTCTTCCCCACCAAAACAAATCAAGGACCTACATTCAGTTTGTTCTTTTCCACAGGTTTAACCCATCATTCCACTATCTTTTTATGAGAACTTGCATTTTTTTAACTCTCTACCATTAGAATAAAAAGATTTTTTTTTTCTCTCCTCAAAGTAATTCAGACATAAGTAACAAGTGAGGAGTTCCTGTTTTTCTACCTATCTCTTATTGTGTCCCTTTCCTTTGTTTTGCAATGTGGGACAAGTGTTGCATAGTTAGGAAGGTGACTGGAATTAAACATGATCTATTTATTGCACTGTTTGTTGAATCTCATTCAGTTATTCAGGTGACTGGGAAGTGGGTGGCAGGGCTACATTTGTGGTTTATCTTGTACTCGGATGCTTGTTCCTTTCCTGGAAAGGATGAGAGAGAAGGCCTGTTCCAATCATTGTAGCATCTTCTAGCCCTTAGGCATCCCTTGGTATAACTCAGGCACCTGCATCCCACGTGCTACTCTCAGGGCACACAGGTTGGCCTTACCCATACACTGCCTCACCACAGTATAGCCTCTGGCCCTTCTCCTGATCACATAGTTCCAGTTATGTATACTTAACAACAACAACAACATTAGTTTTGTTCATATATAATTTTTTAAAGTTTTTATTTAAATTCCAGTTAGTTAACATACAGTGTTATATTAGTTCCAGGTGTACGGCATAGTGATTCAACACTTCCATATAACACCCGGTGCTCATCACAAGTGCCCTCCTTAATCCCCATTGCCGATTTAATCCCCCCACCTGCCTCCCTTCTGGTAACTATCAGTCTGTTCTCTATAGTTGAGAGCCTGTTTCTTGGTTTGCCTCTCTTTTTTCCCTTTGCTCATTTGTTTTGTTTCTTAAATTCCACATACGGTATTTGTCTTTCTCTGACTTATTTCGCTAGCATAATACTCTCTAGTTCCATCCATGTCATTGCAAATGGCAAGATTTCATTAAAAATTATATATGAACAGCCACCCTGGGAAACAGTATGGCCGTTCATATATAATTTTTAACTAAACTAAATTTAATTTAAATGAATTACACATTTCTATGATATAACTTTCTAGAAAACATACCTGTGCCTTTTTGGTGTTGTTATTATAGCTTTGGTCATGAAGTTTTAAAGATTTTTTTAATTAATTCATTTGAGAGAGAGCACACAAACAGTGGGGATCCCGGTCAGAGGGAGAGGGAGATGCAGACTCCCCACTGATTGTGCGACTCAATCCCAGGACCCCAGGATCATGATCTGAGCCGAAGGCAGATGCTTCACCGACTGAGCCACCCAGGCGCTCCTTGGTCATGAATTTTAATATTTAAAACGTTCTGAAAATTGAATGAGTGTATTTGCTACTTGCTTTGTTGGGTTTTATTGGTAAATTTTTTCAGCAAAACCTGATGTGAACTAGTTTGGTGGCAACATCTGATTTAAAATTACTCAAATAGAAAAATAGAAAAGGGGTACCTGGGTGGCTCAGCTGTTAAGCGTCTGCCTTCGGCTCAGGTCATGATCCCAGGGTCCTGGGATCGAGCCCCACATCAGGCTCCCTGCTCGGCGGGAAGCCTGCTTCTCCCTCTCCCACTCCCCCTGCTTGTGTTCCCTCTCTCGCTGTGTCTCTTTGTGAAATAAATAAATAAAATCTTTAAAAAAAATAGAAAAGACTTTATGCTCTTTCTTTACCCTACTTTGTTTGAATAATCATATGTTTTGCTCAGGAAATAATGTATCTGATTATACAGTATTGTCACAGAGCCTGCTGAGTATGTTGTGTAACATATGGTATATCTACTGTATTACCTTTTGAAAATCGAAATATTCTGAAAAACATTCCCCAAAGGTTTTGAATAAGAGATTGTGATTTTCACTGCCACCACAAGAGGTTTGATAATAATTTATATATATAATTATAATAATTAAACATATTACTGGGTTAAAAATCAAATACAAAAGAGGAAATTATATTTTTTAAGGACTTAAAACAATACTTTTTTTCTCCTCTTACTACAAAGCCATTTCAGTACTATTCTGCATTATACCCACCCTTTTCTATCTGTTCATGTCTCTTGCTGTCCAGACTCAGTTGTGCCTCACTGTTTTACTTTACAGTGCACACTTTGGCAGAAATGTTAGCACAGCTCCCCTCAGTGCTCCAAAGCCCTGTTAGTCTTTTAAGACTCAGGTCACCTTCCAAGCAGCCAGGACCCAGATCTCCTTTCACATTTCACACAATTCTATGCCTAACCACCTCCTTTTCCCTGCCAGCTTCCCAGTCAATCCCTACAGAAGACTAGAATTTTTTTTTTTTTAATATGAGATGTTGAACTGGAAAGACTTTGAAATAAGAAACTTGGAATCATCAAAAACGAGAAGCAACATACTGTAGTTAAATCAGGGTTATTAAGTCAAAGTTTACATATTCAACATCGTCCCTTCTCACATTTGGTTCTGAAAATGCCTTCCTGGCAGAATACTGGAGAATTCCTGTCCAGGAAAACCGATAAACTCTGGAGGAAAGGCTGCGGATCCTGACAAGTATGGGACTTGGTGACAATAGTCCAGCTAATACACTTACAAACGAAGCCTACTACTGATCAACAAAACTACCAATATGCTCTTTCATAATTGACTCTTTAACAGGAATATACCATATACCCCCAAATTTGAGACAATCTTCTAACAAAAAAGAAATAAACCAAGAAAAAGAAATAGGAAAAAGAATTCAGGAAACAAGGATAATTCAGGGGGCCAAAATACAAAATAAAATACAATTCATTGATTATTTTAATTGGTGTTCTCAGAAAAAAAGAAAATATTGCATGTATGTAACAAGAACAGGAAAACTAAAAACAAAGAATTTTTAGAAAAAATCAAAGAACTCTTGGAATATTAAAAATGATAGCATAAAAATCAACAGAAGTTATGAAAGATAACTTTGAAATCTTACAGAGAGTAAAACAAAATTTAATAATCAAATGGATAGAACAAGAAAGAGAAGATAAGAAAATGAAAGAATTAGTCCAGCTGATCTAACATTTGAATAAAAATTCCAAACAGAGAAAATAGAGGTGAAGAAATTATTTTTTAAAAAATTAAGAAAATTTGCCATCATAGTTGGACATGTGTTTTCAATTACTATGTGTCTAGTACAATGCAATAAACAAGATCCACACCAAAACACATCAATATGCAATTCAGAACACTAGGAGAAAAGTGATCTTAAAAATTGCCAAGGAGTTTTTTTGTTTTTTTCCAAAATGGTCACATGTAATGAATTAGGAATTAATATGGCACAGGTCTTCTCAATAGGAATCAGGAAACTAGAATACAACTGAGTAAAGCTTTTGAAATTTGGAAGGAAAGTTATTTCCAAACTAGAATTTTTCACACAGCCAGTCATTGTGTTTTTCTTTTTTTCAAATATCAAAGAAGATCCTTTTTAGAAGAAGACATTTTTAGACCTATAAAATTTCCAATTTTTTTTCGCCTTGTTCCCTCTCTCAGGACACTACTTTTATATGTTGAACCAAAACTAGAAATTAAATCAAAAAAGAGGAAGAGATGTAATAATAACAACAATAAAAAAGGAGATTTGTATAGGAGAATATAGAAGGGAATCCCAGGATGATGATGAAGCAAGACACCATGATGATAGCTGTGCATTGTGTCTCAAGGACAACCAAGACAGACTGAAGCTGAAGAGGCTCCGTGAAGGATGTTTTCATGAAGCAGATGCAGCTGGTGGGTTGCCTGGTTTTAGAGAAGAACTTTATGCTTTTCATGGAAAGCTTAATAATGTGGTGATGATAGATGCATACACAATTGAGAAAACAAAATACAGACGTTATTAACACAAGACAAATTATGAAATGAAATGTAATTGGAATATATTACAAGGTTCAACTGTAAAGAATACTTGCATCGTCATCAACAGCAACAGCACTTAACCAAAAGTATGATATAAGGAAGATGGGAGAGAGTTAGTATAGAAGGGTTAGTATAGTTTGTAAAGGCTTATCTTGAACAGGAAAAAATCAATAAGACAATATGAAAATGAAAAGAAAAACAGTCTATAAGTTGCCATTAAACATTTAGGAATATGAAGGCAAAACCAAGACCGGTTAAGAACTGAATTAGAAAAGGTTGCCTCTGGGTATTAGAAATACTTGAGGTTGTGTTTTATTTGGTTTTCTAAACTGTGTGCATGTATAATTTATTTTTTTAATTCATAAAATATAGATTTGAAGATTTTGCCTTGAGGTCCTTGTTAATAAGCCCTTATAAGTCAAAACTGATTTCATTCCAAATTATATCAGATTATTGTCTTCTAAAACTTAAGACTAGATTTATATTCACATTTTTCTTGAATTCTTCATAAGAATTGGTATTCCTTGATATTTGACATCAAATAAAATTGGCTGAAAAGATATCTCTTACAAGCAAAAGATAGGCAATAACAAGGGACATTAGTGCCACATTCTAACTAATTTTACCCCAGAACTTGATAGGATTAAACTCAGGTTAATCTTCCCTACCATTTATTTGCACATGGTTTAGGATGAAACTTAATAAGTTTTGACTCTTCATTCAACAAATATTTAAGTGGCTATTCAAAATATGATTCCCTTAAATTTTGTGAGGCTACAAAGGAATTATCACATAATTTGTACCTTCATTGAGTTTAAACTGCTTAAGGAGACAACATAAAATATATAATTCATTTAAATGGAATACAAATGTTAAGCAATAGGATAAATAACATAAATTATACTACACAACATGAATGATGTGTCAAATGGCACAGAAAATGTAGTGCTGGGAGTGAGAGGGTCCTGTGGACTCCTACCATAAAAGAAGTAGGGTTTACATTGTAGTTTGAAGGATGAGATTTTAGAGAAAATTCCTCGTGACATTTCTACATGTCTTTTGGCAGTTTTTGTTCTGAACTCCCTTTCCAAGGATGTTTGTGTAGCGAGCAGCCTCTGATATTCGAGATGGTGTCTGTCTCCTCAGGGCAGACGGCCATTTGTTTCCTCACCAGCATAATAAAGGTAATGTCTATCTCAGGAGCAAAGATTGGGCAGGTTTGCTAGCAGGAGCTTTTAAGATTGGGAGTTTCCTAGGCTCAGGATTCCTTAGCTGTGTCACAAACTGTATGTTCAGCATTCATCTGGGCTGCCCCCAGATCGCCCCCCTGGAAATTGAGGGAGGAGGAGAACCTATGAAAACATGAGGCTCCTATATCCATTGGAGGCATGAGTAATAAAGTCCTTTGTCTCTGACTCAGAAGTTTCATTTCTTTGGTGAGCATCCATGAAACGGTGACAGGCTAACATGTTAGCCAGCAAAATAGGGAAAATACCAGATTCTTAAGAGTCTTGACACAGAGTTTAAACAAGTAGAGGGGAAGGCCAGAGGTAATCCATAGTGAGTGAGCATTTTGATTAAAGGCATAGAAGAGGATTAAGTGAACTGTATTTGCAACGGGACGGTGGGGGGGATACTGACTAAAATAGGGGGATTAGAGGAGGAATAAGGGCTTAATTTAAAAGGTGGGCTGCCAGATCGTGTTGAAAACTTACTGCCAGTGTTTTCAGACCAAATGAATGATTCTCTGCCATGTATGCTAAGATTTAAAGAAATTATCATTTTAGGACTTCAGAATTACTGATGAGAGTCAGCATTCTCCTAATACCAACACTGCTTCGTTTGTCTTAAGAAGCGACGACCGCTCGTTAAGAGCCCCAAGATTCATTTTTGGAGAAGGAGTATAGTAATTTATTTTTATAGAATTTTATATGTATGTATAAATATATATACACTATATGTAATATATATAATAATATATATACAATATACACAATTTACATAAATTATTACACTTCTCCTCCAGAAATTATATAAATTATTTGACATATATGTGAATATAAATATATAAATTTATATATATAAATATATATAAACCAGGCTCACGGAAGTTTGAAGTTTTCATACTGGAATATTTTTGTTACCTTGAGATTCTTGAGGGCATTTAAACAATTTTCTGAGAATGTGCTCCCCTAATTCTTTTACTTATTCTTAGCCATGACTATATTGCTCACAGGGTAATAGAGGTCATACAACTTTAAAGGTTAGGGTTTGATTAAAGATAATTTTTAATTCAAAAAGAAATTAGATTCAGAGGCATTAGCTTAATAAGTTTTCATGTGTGCAGACACTGTTCACACATGAGACAAATCTTTTTCAATATCCATTAAACATTTTATAAGCCTTCTTATTTCTGAAACATATTCCCCACTTTAATTTCACTTAGATAGATTGCTGCATTTCATTACATTCAAACCAAGCAGTGATTTTTTTTTTAATCCTTGTCTGTTAGATTTATTTATTACATTTTTACCTGATAAATTAGTGGGAAATTAAGATGACACGTTACCGATTTATTCCCCAAATACAATTTACCTGTGATAGAAAGAAGAATTATAAACTATAGAGTTAAAAATTTTTGACAATGAGTTGTTTCGGTTTACTTTTATTGGACCCATCAACATGACTGCTGGATGACAAAGTTTAGAAAAAGGGCTAGAATGACAAATGGGAATTCTGGTATAAAAGCAAGCCCTGCAAGAAAACTAATGCCTGAAGTCAATCTCATTAAGCATGATTTTCTTATTCACCACCCCTCCTCCCAAAACCTCAGCCTTGGGTTTGGAAGGGCTTAATAGTGTTTGATGTGGTAATTACAATGCTTATTAAAAATGGGTTACTGTCATGACAATTACCCTATTAATAAATTTCAAGACAGAATTTTGCAATATTATATATGATATATATAATAATATGTATATTATATATGGTGCAGATGAAGAATACTTGCCCCATGAGCAAATAACTCTGATATTTGCTCATGGGGCACGTGACCAATCACATCCAAATGTGAATTCTTACTAATAAAATCGTTTGCTTTGGTTTCTTAAAAAATTTAAAACAATAATATTTTATTCTTTTGACTATATCTTGTGGTCAAATCTTTTTTAAACAGATATTTGAAAATTGACATTCTGTTAACATTATTTGTACAGCTGATCATATTGTAAAACTAAAGGCAGAATCATATATTTATTCCTATTTAATTTCATTTTATTTTTACTTGTGCAGAAATATTTTAAGATTTTAAAATCTCTTTATTGTAGAATTTCATTTCCTATTTATTCATTTCATTTTTTGGTATTTTCCTGTTTTACTTAAAAATATTATTGCTTCTTGGGGCACCTGGATGGCTCAGTCATTAAGTGTCTGCCTTCGGCTCAGGTCATGATCCCAGGGTCCTGGGATCAGGCCCCACATCGGGCTCCCTGCTCCGTGGGAAGCCTGTTTCTGTTTCTCCCTCTCCCTCTCCCCCTGCTTGTGATCCTGCTCTCACTGTGTCTCTCTCTGTCAAATAAATAAATAAAATCTTTAAAAATATATATATTATTGCTTCTTATATTTCATCTAATTCACTGTTAAACATATTGCCTGGGGGCAACACCAAGCTCAGACCACTTTAATATGCTACAAACACATCCCTAAATTTCAGCTATTAATCATGACCTGTAGTAGAATCTTTCTTCCAATGTTTATTTCCTTAATACACAGATAAACTCTATTTCTCAGTCTTGGTTCATCTAGTTGTGGTCATGACACTAATTTTGGTCAGTGGCGTAAGGGAAGAAGTGATATATGCCACATTCCAGCTGAGTGCCTGAAACATCTCATGTAATTCTTCACACATTGTCTTGATTTATGTATCTTTGCATACAGAAGCTCCAGTAAAGTGTCTGAGGATCCTGTGGTTTTTTTGGAGCCCCATGATGGAAGAATGTTGAATCTCAGGGTCACCATTAGAGGACAGCTACCCAGGAGACCAATTAGCGTAGGAACAATTGAATTGGAATTTTCGTGAGAGGAAATTGTTTTGTTTTGTGTTAAGCCACTGAGGTTTTAAGGGTATCTGTTATACTTGTCCTAATTGTCGTCTTCTTTGTTACTATTTCTATTCTCCATTTCTACAATGTATTCATGAAATTATAGAGCATCTTGAAAAATATATGGGTCAATTTATTTTTTTCAGCACATCTGAATGGTTTAGAGGTAAGTACACTTTAACAAAAACAAACTTGTACAAGAGAAGAAATCCATTTATTGAATATATGCACAAAATGAGCATATTGGAAATATGGAAATTTAGGAATAGGAAAATTACTGATTTCTCAGATTTTAATTTTACTATCTGTACCCCCAGTCTAGGAGATACTCCTGCTCTGAGACCTCTCCCCCTCGGAACTCTATGTTAATGAATTCTGAAGCTGATCCATTTTCTAGTTTCTCAGTTCTCCCCTTCTTTTGTGAAACAAGGGGTAGGACTATGTCTCAGTGGAAGAATATAACACCAGTATGCCAATTTTATTCTGTGTTGAATTCTCAGTGTTTATAATATCTTGCTCAAATGCTGTCCTAAAAAAAAGTATCCAATTTTTATTTGTCTAAAGTTACTACAACTGAAGTATAAAGAAGTGGTTATTGTTTCCTTAAGAAAGCCAGTTTAGGGGTGCCTGAGTGGATCAGTCAGTTGAGTCCAGCCCTTGGTTTCGGCTCAGGTCATGATCTCCAGGTCATGAGATTGAGCCCCGCAAGGGGCTCTGCATTTTTTAGCAGGAAGTCTGCTGAGGATTCTCTCTCTCTTTATGCTTCCCGCCTCCCCCCCCAACCCCCACCCCGCGCTCACATGGTTGCACACTCTTTCTCTCTAAAAGAAGAAAAAAACAAAACAAGCTGTTTCACTGTCCCAGAATTCCTCAGGAAAATTAAATTCTAATTCCTCACGGTTGTCACTAGCTTAATAATGCACTCTTTATGTTTATTTCCCTCACTTTTCCAATAACCTACTGGTGTTTCTGGGAACACTTTCAAATGCGCTGCTTGCGCTTGAGTGTTTGTCTCAGAGTTTGCCTTTGGGGAAACTCAGAAGGCACATCAATAAAGAAAGGGTGTTTAACTTGTAATAATGATACATTATTCCAGAATGTTAACAGGTGGATTTTTGCTTTAAGAGCAAGCAACACATCTGACTTTATTTGTATTTTAATAAACTTTATCAGAAGTTACTTTGCACAGAGTATTAAAATATTGATTACCACATATTTTGACTGACTTATCTAATTTGCAGTATCATTTTCTATATAATCATTAAGCATCTTTTAAACAATAATTTCAACAGAAATTTCAAGGTAATTTTTTAAATTTCATCTCTGGAGAAGAGCAAGTCTTGAATTCATTTCTTATTCTCTTCTAACAATGAGTTTCATGTACAGTCATCAAATTTAGTGGAACAGATTCTGTAGCATGTCCTTGGTTCTGTAGAAGACTTAGCTTTTCTTAGTTCCCCATAAACATTACCTATTTCATACCTGGTCACTGATTCTTATTCAGAGAACATAATGGAAGAGTTGCTATTAAATCAATGTACTCCTATCTTTATCAAGCTGCTTATTATCTATTCACTACTGATCGAACATATCCTTTTAAGAAATAATCATGGAGGAACTACTGGAATCTTTCCCTCATTCCATGGGCACACAATCAGAAGAGCTTCCAGCAGCTTTCTCTCAGTTGCTCTGCACCTGTTCCTACTGCCTATAGGTTGTTGTGCTTATTCAACCTGATTCTGAAAATCCCAAATGTTCTGTTAGCCTTCTGAATTGGAGGTCCCAGAAGGCCTTTTCCAATTAGAGTCTGTCAGTTTGCAATGTTAATTGAGGACTCACTATTACAAAACATTCTACTAGAAACTATGCTGAGAAATAAAATCACAATGCCTTTGCCCTAAAGGAGTTTATAATTAGTTGGAGATTTTAAAAAATAGACATAGGGGCACCTGGGTGGCTCAGTCATTAAGTGTCTGCCTTTAGCTCAGGTCATGGTCCTGGGGTCCTGGGATCGAGCCCCGCATTGGGTTCCCTGCTCTGCGGGAAGCCTGCTTCTCCCTCTCCCACTCCCCTTGCTTGTGTTCCCTCTCTCGCTGTGTATCTCTCTGTCAAATAAATAAATAAAATCTTTAAAAAAATAAATAAATAATAGACCTAAAAAAGAACTTGGTTAAGAAATAAACTGATGAGTAAAATTAGTATGCATGTTAAAAATACTAAAACAAAAGTGATACAAAATATGATATTAATTAGAAAGTATTCCCACTAAATATATTAAAGTAAAAAAAACAGATATAACTACTATATGAATGTACATTTAATTTCTAGGTTGTTAGTTTTATAAAAACTATCAATTCTTGAACAAACTTATTAACTGAAAAGTAGCAGTTTTTCACAAAAGTTGATGACTGCTTAGGCAAAAAAAGTTTGCATCTGATTTCAGTAAAGGTTCTCTCTCATAACTAAAAATTACTTATAGGGACGTCTGGGTGGCTCACTGGATTAAGCGTCTGCCTTCAGCTCAGGTCATGATCCCGGGGTCCTGGGTTCCTGCCCCACTTTGCGCTCCTGGCTCAGGGGGGAGCCTGCTTCTCCCTCTCCCACTGCCCCTTCCCCCACTCATGCATGCTCTCTCTCAAATAAGTAAATAAATAAAATCTTAAAAAATAAAAATTACTTACAACTTTTATCTGTCATATTAAAGTGGTAAATCCATTGATTAAACCAAGCAAAAAGCCCCTTAAAGAAACAGACCATTGGCTATGTGAGATTCTTTAGTCAAAGTTTAATGGCAGGCAGATGCTCCTGCTGAGTCAGCCAGAAAATTGGTGTTGGCCTTCAGTGTTGTGATTTCTAGTCAGTTCATGAAGTGTCTCAATCTAGGTTTTTCCCTGAGGGCAAAGTCTGCTACTGTCAACTCTGTATTACATACATATTTCATTAAAAAAAAAGGAGAACTGATACAATTTTTACAAATACAGTGAGTTAATAAAATGATTTGGATCTGAAAAATATGTAAGAAGATGTTTAATTAGATTGATTTCACATGTTTTTAAATCTAGCAAATTCTGAGTCTCAATGAAAGGATAAAGTAAAAGTTTGGATAGTAAATTATTGCTCACATATATTTAGCACTGGAGGCCATTATGTGACTAATACTTCCTCTGAATGTATTCAGAATATATTATACTGTCTAATTTAAATTTATACCTGGCCCAAGAAAACCTAGTAAACTTTGTTTCTGCAGTTCTGTCTATACCATGAGTCAGATGAAATAATTTGAAATATCAATTCTTGACTAGTTTTATAAGGACAGTGTGGGAAGATTCTCACAGACAGTAAAGAAAGGCATTAGATTTATACAAGATAAGAAGCTCTTCAAAATTATAATGATTTCTACCTCCAACTTTCAGCAATAGTTTATTATTTTTTCCTCTTGACAACTGAAGGAAATGGTTCTTGTCAGGGTGGCCAGGGATATTAGAGAAGACATCTGGCCTTGTCTTGGTACTTTATATTTTCAAAATCTTAGTTCTGTTCTTTTAATAGAAAGAGAAAAATTTAATTAACATTTTTTAGCATCTGAACTGTATTTGTATGACCAAATACCAAATACTGAATTATCTAAAAGTAGCCAACTTTCAAGTTCTTGGGTTGAAAATGAAGTGAAAATATCTAAACTCCAGTAAAGAACAATGCAGTGTTTTTTGTTGTTGTTTTTGTTTCTTTTCAAAATTTTTTTGTTCATGGCCACTGGAGTCTGTCTTTAGGCTTGGAATATAAAAATCCATGTGTCATGAGATAACTATGACATGCATTCAGGACATCCAGATGGCTGTGAATAAAGTAAATGAAGGGTTTGTTCATTTTCAAACATTTTCAGGTGTCCATCCCTAAGAGTTATATTCAAAATGTGGTGTGAACATGTAAAGAGAGGCTTTTAGAAATCCTTTCTAATTTTCAGAATGAGCTAAATTAGAGAGTGACAGATGCCATTTTGTAAGCCCACCTTCCACTCTGTTATTCCAGTCCCTCCTCACCTCACACCTGGTTCCTGCAAAGAACCTCCCAGCCGACCTCTCCTACAGTAATAGTACTCTCCTGGAATTTATTCTGCATATCATTACCAGGTCAGCCTCTTAAATTCAGGGCTCATCTTGGTACTTGTCACTGAAAATTCCACATTCGTTGTGTACTTTTTTACTAATTAAAATCTCATTCCTTGTGCTTGTTTTTCCTCTTCGGTTGAAATTGAATCCCTCACCTCCCAAATCAATGTTTTCTTCACGCCTTCTCCCCTCTTCCTCCTGCCCCCCATACTCTAGCTGGCTTAGCACTCTCCTGCTATCTTAAGAGCCTGGCTTCCTTCTGCCTCCACCCTGTCCTGCTGTGTCTTCTACCACATCCTCAGCTTCTCTGTTGCATCCAATTACCCTATCTTGCCTCTCCTTCAAGGTCCCTTGTGGACTACTTAAGCTCTTTCTTCATCTCCTCTCCTGGGAATTATAACTTTTGTTTTTAATTTTATGCCTCAAAAATGTGTGATTACTTGCCTCTTTATTTCCCATGTCCACAACATATTTTGGGAAGCCTTGAGGCCACTTTAAGACCCAGAGTTTTTCAGATTTTAGAAAGTTTATTGTAAACATACAGTAGTTTTTATATCATCAGTGAGACATGGGGCACTTCATGATGAAAAACATTAATATTCTGTAGTTCTTTCTATATCCTGAGTCATGTCAATCATGAGGTGGGACAAATGAACTTTATAAATAGCCTCAAATCATTTGAAGGCAGCGTTTATCATCCAAAGAGCTCAGGTCATGTCAGCTTTTGCTTTCAAATGGCTTACAAAAAACTTTCCTTATTAAAAGCTTTATGGACTTCAGAATGATGTAGATGAAATTGTGGAATTGCATGTAAGGCACTGTATACCTTTATTAATAGTTCTTGTGTGTGTTGACAGGTATTACATAATGATTCATGCCTGTAAATTTTGTTTTTCTCAAGGTCTTGTAAACTCCTGGAAAGCAGGGCTCACCTTATGTCATTATTTAATATAGTCTTGTCCAAATGACCAGCTCTGTGCCAAACTTATGGTAGGGGATAGGAAACAGGTGTTTGTAGAGGGATAGATTAATTACTTAAGGGCACCTGGAGGTAGAATCAAACCACTTGATCTTAATTCTTTCAGAATGTGTATCTGAATTCATCCTTCTTATACTTGTGGTCTCTCTTTTATGACTTCTGCATTCTTAGAAATAGCCTATACATTTCCTCAAAGCAAAGATTCAGGCAAAGAAATGATGGCATGTGGCCATATTTCTACTGGGAAAAAGAGAAATGACTAGTTTCTTAACAGCAATTCACTGAGAGCGCAGAATACTGTAGTTGGAAAACTCTGAGTTAGAAATTTACTATTTCTTTCCTTTTTCTCTCTCTCTCTGTGAGCATGGAGCAATGTTTTCAATGAGAAGCTGACATCTGGAAAACAAGCCTTTTGAATAGTGCCCTCCGTGGGAGTGAAATTCTACTTCATATGATGTTGTATATAGTGAACCATTCAGTATTCATTCAACAAACAATTCTCAAATGACTTCTGTGTGGCAGATTCTGTGTGACTCAGTGTTGAGAACAGAGTGTTAAAACAAAACCAACACAGTTCATATCATCAGAGAGAGGGTGATCCAGAGAAGCAGAGTTAAGATACTTGCTGTAGTAGCTGAAATTCTCAGCTAAGATTGAGGAATCATGGTTCTATTTCTTCTTATGCTAGCCCTGAAACTTGCTAAATTATGACTTCAGTAAAGAGACGTTTCTGTGTCTCAATGTTTTTTTTCTTTTTTCTTTCTAAATGAATAGATCGAACTAAAGCATGCTTTATAAAAATTTTTAGGTTCTTTGATTCTGAATTTCTTTTTTATTGAAAGGATGCTTTAAATTAAACAAAATCACATCTAGAGTGAAGATTTTTGTGTGCCTGGGGCCTGGAAGAGAAAAAAATAAAACCTCTAATACACAAATACTTACTTTCTTTTTCTAAGAACTGGTTTGAAAAATTATATGATCCATCAGTAAACATTTTCTGAGCACCTCGTTGGCTTGGGAATATTTAAAATATATAAAGCATATTATCCGTCCATTAATAAGTTACAGCCTCTTTTGGAAGTAAGAGTAGATGTAAAATGTAAAACCATAAATACAAAAGTGTATTATAGAAGTTAAGGGGACTAAAGAATCTCTAAAGATTGGTATGATTGGAAGGATGGCTTGAAGCTATAAAGAAAGAGTAGACTCAGACCAGTCAAGATGAGAGAGGGAGAATATTTCTGATTGGGAGAGTGGGACTGGTTAGGTGTGGGTATGGAATTATGTATGATATTCTTAGGGGAGCGTAGTTCTAGTTCATTGCCAGGAGAGACTGGTTTTGGTAAGGGTTACAGGGCAAATGTTCTCTGAATATTTAGGCAGTGTCCTGGAATGCCAAGGTAAATAGTTTGTATATCATTGTGTGGAAAACGAGGAGTGTGGTAGAATTGCTAAACAAGGAGATATATATATATATATATATATATATATATATATATGCACTTTATTATGTGAAAAAAAGTCTGGTAAAAATGTGAACAATGAAGAGAGAAAGCATTAAGACAAGCTTTTTTTTTTTTATCCTTGTGACTTGGGTCTCTCCTATTTTAAATAGCTTATTTAAGTCTTCACAGTATATTGGTGGCATAGTAGAAATTAGAAATGAGATCTTTTAACTGTGTGCCCATGGTATCACAATGAAATTGTCTTGGAGTCAAATAATGTTGGTAGTAAAGAAACTGGGAAATTTTCCTCATTAGCATGTTATTTTTCACAAACTCAGCAAAACACAGTGGGCCTGAGCTCTTTGAACTATTGTCAATAAGCTTGTTGTACTCTTTATAGAACAATACAAAATATGGAGAGGGTGTTGCAACTAACAGGAATTGGAAAGAAGAACAAGAGAGTATATTTAAAAGAACACAAATATAGTGTTCAGTGCAGTTTGGAAGAGAATGCTAAACCTACGTGAAATGAAGTGATACTATTACATGGTATGTCAGTGAGTACCTGAGAAGATCTAGTTTAGTTGTTTTCTTTTTCTGTTTCATGATTTCCTTTCCCACTTTTATTTGAAGACCATGTAGACACACACCACACATCCTTTGTATAACTTTTTAATGACTGTCAATTTTAACCCATTGTTGCTGCTGAATTTTCTCACTCCTCACTCATAACCATTTAGCTTTGTCTTCTATACACTTCTTGCAAGGTAAGCATGAGGTGTTGTGCTAAAACAGGAATGAATCACTGTAATTGGTAATTCTGACTACAACTGCTAGAAAAAGTAAGGCGGAATGACCACAATCAATATGCATAAAAAGTTATTAATAAGTAAGCTTTTCAATAAAGATTGTATAGTCCTTTGTAGATGTTTTCCATGTATTTACTCATTTCTAATTCTCTCTTTTTAAAAAATATCCCCATAGGCGCCTGGGTGGCTCAGTCATTAAGCGTCTGCCTTCGGCTCAGGTCATGATCCCAGGGTCCTGGGATTGAGTCCCACATCGGGCTCCCTGCTCAGCAGAAAGCCTGCTTCTCCCTCTCCAACTCCCTCTGCTTGTGTTCCCTCTCTCACTGTGTCTCTCTGTCAAATAAATAAATAAAATCTTTAAAAAAATAAAATTAAATTAAAATACCCCCATACTTTTCTTTTCTATATGTTGGACTGTGCCAACTCTAATTTTTCCTGTTGACACCTCTCAGGACTCACCCTCTCTGTAACCTTGCTTAAAAGCCCCCAATATATTTATCTGCTCCTTTGCAACCAGAGTGTGTCCTCAGGAAGTGTTGCAGACTCTTCTTTCTCACAGCCCTAAAGCCACAGTGCGGTTCTTATCTGTGGTTATATATAGTAATCTCTTGTGGACACTTAAAAAATTACAGGTCCTTGGTCCAAGTCTAAGACATTGCTCTTGATTCAAAACGAGGCATATGCCTCAACGTCATGCCATTTTCATACTCTCTTAACATCCAAAGCTCTCCCTCAGAATTTTTGAAAATTGCTTTGGTTTATAAAGCTCTCTGCTCCCTGGGCTTCTCCTTTTCTGTCTCTGTCATTGTGCAATCCTGTTTTGCTTAATTAGGAATAGTGGTCCGTTGATTTCATGCAAAACTCTGCAGTCACCAACACTCCATGAGCACAGTAGACCTTATTGAAACTTGTCCAGATGTGACGAAGGCTGATTTGATCCAGCAATACAAACAGCCTTACCTGGACCCAGTGGAATTACTGATCTTAGTTTCTTGTGCCCCCTTGGGGCATCCAGACGTTCTGTATCTTTCTGGTGCCTTCTCTACATTCCTCCCTCTCCTTCTTCCTTTCAGGAACAGTACAACAGTGTCTCTCCCATGTGCCACCAAGTCCTCTATCATGAAAAATAACATCACCGTCTTCTGAAGCTTAATAGGAACCCCATCTGGCCCTTCCAGTTTCACCTTCCCGTGAACGCTTACAAATGTGTTCAATCTTCTTGGGGGAACTGTTCTCAGATATTAGATTAATAAAATGTCTCTACCTCATTAAAGTTACATAAGAAGTATGTGGATCTCTGGAACTACACAGTGCCTAGGCAGTATCCATGATTGAGTCTGTTTGCTTACACCTTTTTTAAATAGGTGTAGGTATATATTAAGACTATAAAGGCAAAGCTTCAGCTTTAAATCACACATGACAACTGAGAACTCTTTTCAGGTATTTAACATACCAAAACTAGAAAGAAAAGTTGTTTTCCAGTATTTCAAAGATTTATCTTAACTTTAAGATTTTATTTATTTGAGACAGCGCGAGAACGAGCAAAGGGGAGAGGCAGAGGGAGAGAGACAAGCAGACTCCCTGCTGAGTGGGGAGACATGAGCTGAAGGCAGATGCTTAACCGGCTGAACCACTCAGGCGCCCCCCCAACTTTGTTTTTAATTATTTGTTGTTATAGTAATTTTGGCACAAGCATTTGTTCAACCACCGTGTATTGGGCATCAGTTATATGCCACTAATCTGGACACTAAGGTCAATAAGGTGTCATCCTTATGAGTACACACAGTGAGCCAAGCTACTGGGTTCCAATCCTGGATCCACACCTGGTCGATTCTATAATTTCTATAACCATATAATCCATACATTTTTACTCTCTGAACCTCACACAGCTAATTTTGCTCATTTAAAAAAATGGAGATGATAATAATACCAGAATTATACAGTGGTTGTAAGGATAAGATTAGGTGAAGCATGTAAAGTTTCTGGGTCAATGGCTGACGCAAGTCAGAGTTCAGGAAGGTCATCTCCTGACTGCTACTGACAGGTGGTATGCTAGGGATATGGGAGAATATGGAGTAGTTTCAAAAATGATGGTCATCATTGTCAGAATTGTAAATTTTATAGGGATGGAAGCCTGAAATGAGATTATTGAAAAAAAAAAATCAGGAAGTTAGCATACTTCCTCCAAGGGTAGGGATTAAGTGAAATAGAGTCAATGAGTTAATCTAATCACAAGGGTCCATCTCCACCATTACTAACTTTATGGCCCTGGGCAACTTGCTTAGCTCCTTTCTAAAGGACTAATGGTGATATCTAACAGATATCTAATCCTTATAGGTGCTGTCATTATCTAATGATCATAACTACATTTCTTAACATTAATCAACTGTCTACTATTCACTTGGCAAAGTGTTAAGCCATGGTAAGGATTTTGTTATTTAATTCTTACAGCTATAAAAGTTTAGAATGGTGATTGACATGTTAAGAACTCAATAAAGGATGTCTAGAAGAGAATGTGGGCAGGAGAAGAAGAGGTGGTGGGATGTATCCTATCGCTTTTATTTATGTGTAGGTAAAAAGACTACACCAGGCATATAAAAATAATTGTATCACTATTAATACAACTGCTTAACTAACAATAATAAAATATAGCATTTCATAGCACTTTTTGTATATACCGTACGCTATGTCAAGTACTTCACATGTGTTACATTCATTACCTGTGTACACGTTCCATCTCACAGATACGGAAACCGAATACAAGGAAAGACAAGTGATGCAAGACAGCAGGGGTATTTGTTGGAATTGAGCTGCTGAGGGGATAAAATCAAAAGCTCAGATAATTTGAGGAAAAACTAACTTTCTTGCTTTGTAGTCCCAAGGCAGGCAAGAAGGAGATAGAAAAAGATACGGATAAAGTAGGCTGGCAGCGGCTGGGAAGCTGAAGGAGTGCATATCTGTTGACCGTTTGGGTTGACTAAAATATAAGGTAACATTTGCTGCGAATGTGGGCAGAGGCTGGGTTAGAGGTCTGAAGAAAATTCTGCATGTTCGGAGCAGTTGTGAGGAACGGGAAATTTCATTTATTTGGAGGAGAGGCTTGTGAAGCAGCACGAAAGGCTGAGTTAGTTTAACCTGAAGGTGCACAGGCAACAGGGAGAGAAAAGAATAGGAAGCCAATGTAGAAAGGAAACATCCGTGTTTACAATGACAGAGTTGAATGCCTCTGTGGGATTTGATGATCTAGGTAATAATCTGGTGAGAGGGTGGCTGAGCTGGAGTGAAAGTTATCATGCTTTCAGTAAGGGTAATTGGGGAATATCGAGCTAGTGAAGGTGGATACGGTACTGATGCGGATATTGAAAGCATTGACTTGGATGGCAGGAGTCGTGGTGGAAGGTGAGGCTGTAAACAAGGTGGAAAAAAGTTCCTGGAGAAGTTGATGGAGTGGACAGGTTAGCAGATGATGTAGCAAAAATAGGAAGAGAGGAGAGACTGCATATATGAGAAATTAAAAACCAGTCTGGTACATGAATTATGGTATTAAATTATTACTTTAGTACTTTCAATAAACAATTCTATAAAAGTTTTAGAAATACAATATCCTTTTCAATTGTTTAATTAGGTGTGCTTTTATATTTTCAACAAGTATTTCTAATTATGTTTCACTGTATTAATTTTTGTAATTGATTTTTTTTACTTTAGAAAAAAATAAATTTAAAATACCTATGTGGTGACAATTGGTGATATTTTTGGGATAAGGTACTCTCTACCATTCATATTCTTTCTTCTTCCTTTCCATTCCTTGCCTGTACATATTCTATACATATTATATATAGAAATATGTATATATATCTACACCCATATGTAACATATAAGAAATATTTTAATAATTTTTATATTTTATAATTATAAGTAAATATATTAATAATATAATATATCATGTTATATATTATAGAGATATACTAAACATCTGTTCTATTTCTTCACTTCTCATAGTATCTGCTCTCACTCTTTTTTTATTTGCTTATTTTTTTAATTTCCTGTCTCCTTTACCCTTCACTTTTCTTCGTCTACATATTAGAACTAGTTTTAATATTATAAATATTATTTGCATTTTTATATTACTGAGGTCCATAGTATGGTTTTATATTTTACATTTATTGAAGAACACTTTTTATTATTGATAATCCAGATTTTGCAATGACAAATTAATTTCTTATACATTTTGGTCTTCTAAAGCTCTGAATAACAAATTCATCTCTCTATTCTTAGCAAATGGATCTGAAACATTATCAGCAAGTTGAGAATGCAGTGAGGGGAGAAACTGTTCTTATATAGCCCTCTGAACACCAGTTCTCTTACAAAATAAATGGAAATAATGATTTCTGTATCTCAAGTTTCTTGTGAGGATTAAATAACAAAATGCAAATCAAATCTTGACCTGACATGTTAAGATACAGTAGGTGATCAGTTAATGCTATGCTGTAGTATTAAGATAGGGTTATCTCTCTCTGGGTTGAGTAGATTAAAAAAAAAACTACTCTTATTGCTGTTTCTGCTTATACTACTATTATACTATTAGTGCTACAACTACTTACTACATGTTTCTTATACTTAATGAATAGTGAATGTTTCACATGACGTGCTTAGTGTTTTACATAAATTTCTAAACTCAAGGGAAAATTAGTTTAGTAATCCTTCCCTGAAAAGGATTAATGAAAAGCAGAACATATTTTCTTTTTATGAACACAATAGTCTTAGAAATTAAATGGCTCACAAAATCATTCTATAAAGATCTTATTTTTAAAATTCTTCTTTATAAGCATAATATTTAACTTGTGTCATATATATCATTATATTACTATGAATATAAAACGATTATAAACTAGTTGTAGTTATAAAGTCTGAATGTCTGGAATGTCCCCCAAATATGATATATAAGAAGAAACTGTCATTAAATTAATATTAGTCTTGATACAGAATGCTCAATAATCCATAATTTGCTGATTTTTCTGTTTGTATAGGTTTTAATTTTATTTTAAATGCAATTTTTAATTTATTATTTTCCTTTGGTAGGCATAATTTTTAGATAACTGCCTATAGCTATTTTTGGTAGGTCTCATGCATTTAAGATGTCATCCACAGATTGAAGAGAATATACAGTTTATTTAAAAGTTCCTTAGCTGTCTTCTTGACTCCAGTTGTCAGTTACAGACTAAATCAAGCTTTGAATCCTTGTTGCAATAGCATTTTAAATTCCTGAGATATATAACCAAAGTCAATGAACTGTTAGAACTTCTCATTCTTAAATATTTTTAATTTTTTAAATCGTCAGTTTATTTCCTCATCTGAATATTAAATGATGCCTTAATATGAGGATAGTTAAACTTTGTAGATAAAAGTTCCTGTTAATCATTTTCACATGGCACGATAAACAGTTTATCAAACACACCCTGCAGTGAGACGTAATATAGATTCTGGGCCTTAATGTCTTCACATTTTGGTACTAGGTATTTGCAAAGACTGAAATTTTAAATTAATTAAAAACTTTTAAATACATTCCTAGGGGAGCATAAGAATATTTCCTCTGTTCCCTAGTTAAATGGTAATATTATTATCTTTGGACTCTTAGGCCATAATTTTGTTGAAAGAGGATGCTTTTCAAGGTAGTTCAATAAATGTAAAAACTACTGCCAACATTGATGGAAATTTGAAGAATTAAATACAATCATTGAAACTCAAATTATAAGTAATGTGTGCATGAAAAGAGTTCACTTTGAAGTTGAAAGAATGAACATTTTCACCCTACTGGTTTTAAATAGAATGCGTACTATCTTTGTTTAACCGATATACTGAAGTCTGTGCTGAAATGTAGGAATTGTACTTTAATGCACAGGAGAGAAAAAGTGAGAGCTGGTGTCTTCTATTAAACACATTCATATCATAATCATTCCAGAATACATAAAATAAGTAAGAAAGTGATATGTTGTAACAAAACGCAAGCAATGCATTCGTTGGTCCTGTCTCAATATTTAATAGCTAAGTGGCTGTGGGAAAGTGTCTTTAAACTTGGGTCTTTCATTGCTAAAAAAAGAATAATGGTTATAACCTTGTACAGTTGTTGCAAAGAGAGACAAAGAGAGACAGAGATCCATCTAATTACCTAATTGCAATCCTAGTGCAACTTAAAACCATCTTTATCGATGTGTTGTCCCTTTATCTGAATCTTCAGTTCAATACCATAGGGTGTGTGTGTGTGTGTGTGTGTGTGTGTGTGTGTGTGTGTGTGTGTGTGTGGTTTCTTGGTTTTACTATGAGCTAATTGCTTTATTTCATCATACCCAACTGCTTATTTTGAAACTGCTTCCCAGAGAAGGCTTTAAGGGGCCAGTTAACCTAGTCCAATGAGAATTCTTTAGTACTCCCTCTTAGACAAAAGGGATGATCCCAAGGTAAGTAATTTTAAAAGACACAGAAACTTTCATGCCTGAATACTGTAAAAAGGCAAAAAAAAAAAACCCAACAAATTGGATAAATTAACTGAAATTCCTCATCAAAAAACAACTGAATACATTTTATGTATGCAATATATACATATAAAGGAAAGCTAATTTGAAAACACTTTTTGTTAAGATCCTTTATTTCTGGTTATTCAGCCAAAGAAAAATGGAAAATTAATAATCCACATTCTTCTGAATGAACTTGAAGTTGGACCTTCTGAATCTGTTATTTTATTAAATCAGTGTTTATTTACACCTCAAAATATTTAAAAGCATTGTGTCTAGAGTTTCTCTTTCAGTTAAATTTTGACTCTATTACCAAAATATAATTTTGTTTTCCAGGATACCATGTAGTAAAATGCAAACACAAATATGATAATTATCTAGAAAAATTTCATGTACATTCCAGTGAGGTACAGTACTGGGCAAGGGATTGTTGAGTTACTTATTCTCAAAAAACTTAGGTTTTTCTGATCTTTATGTCAGTGGCTAATGAGCAAAGTATTGCACCTAAAATGACCATTTGATAAATATACCCCAAGATAAATACACCCCAAGACTAAATAATGGAAGTCTACTATTTAGAGTATCTCCTTACTGTAGTCTCTTATTTTTGTAGTATATTTAAAGTAATGTTATAAAAAATATGTGATACAGTATTAAAATGTCATTTTTCAGGGGCTCTCTGAAGGAGCCACCAAGATGCACCAAAAGAAGGGTATGCAGTTTTATCATTATCTGAGCTCTAGCTATGCTGTGAACACTGGACACATTAAATCATTCTTTTATTCATTGTTTCGTGGCACTTACCAGTAGCTTTCCATATGCTTATATTGGAGATCTAATATCCTAAGTAAGCCCTTCACATGCATTATCTCATTTAATACAGTTCCCTATGAAGAAGGTACCATGATAACTACCACTTTTTCATTTTCCCTTACACATTGAGAGATCAAAGATGAGCAGGGAGACATATTCTCCACTCTCAGAAAGCTGATGGGATGCTGAAAAAGGTTCAGAATAATGAGGAAGAATATGCATCACATGGGTAAGATCTCTGACTCTAGACAGATGGGTTCAAGTTTTAATTTCACCCTCACCAGCTATAGGACAATAATTAAAATATCAGATATTAAAATATTTGTTAGTGGTATGGTACTTACCAACAGAATGGTTTGGTTACAAGTTAGAATCAGTATGATAATATAAGAAGTTATATTAAGTGTCCAATAATATTATCTATTTTAGCTGTTGCTACTCTAATGGCTACTGCCACCATTCTGGTTATAACAGAATATAAGCAAGTGTACATTAGTGCTGAAATTTAACTCTGTCAGAGATGCCTGGGGACCTTTCTAAGAAGGATAATACTTGAGCTAAGGCTTGAAGTATGATTAAGAATGTCACCAAATAATTTAAGAACCATAACAGTCCCTGAAGTTGGGATTTTTTTAAAGATTTTATTTATTTATTTAAGAGAGAGAAAGAGAGAGAGAGAAAGAGCACCAGAGGACAGGGGGAGGAGCTGAAGGAGAGAGGGAGAGAAAACCCCAAGCAGATTCCAAGCTGAGCGTGGAGCCCAATGCAGGGCTTGATCCCATAAGCCTGAGATTATGTCCTGAGCCAAAACCAAGAGTCAGACATTTAACTGACTGAGCTACCCAGGTGCCCCCTTAAAGTTGGGATTTTTAAGCAATGTGATGATAGGCTTCAGAGAGACCTAACAGGAGATTGAAGTGTAAATAAACATTGATGGCACCTATGTTCGAACCCACAGGTCTGCTGGTGAGTCTAGGGGAAAGTGTTTGTCTGCAGCAATGATTATCAATCTGTTTTTGCAGGTGGCTAGTTGGAGGACACCATTGCTTAAAGTCAATAATACATGGTTGGATTCTTTAACTGAAACAGTTAATAGCTAACTGAAAATAATTTAATATATCTTTTGAAATAATTAGTATACACATGGTTGTAACAGCTAGAATAAGCATAGTTTTATACAGTGAACTCTGAACAATATATACTGGAGATCTACTAATATTAATTTTTATACCCTTTCCCAAAGAATTAGCCAAGTAAGTGTTTCTCTTCTGTTCTGACCCAAATTTCTCTTCATGCATCTTATACTTATCTGTGCTGGCATTGCCTTGCCTTATTATTATTATTATTATTAACTACTATTTTTGAAAAGTTCTCGATATCCACATTTGTGCAGTTTACATTTTAGATGAAGACCCCTCATTTATTGCAGAGCTACAGCGGTTGCTTTCTCTGAGATGCTCAGTAAGATGCAGGCAGTCATTTACTCATTATCTAGAGTGTACATTTTCATTTCTCTGAACTGTAGTATTCTGTACCTTTGATTAGAATCTAGGTTTCTCTGCTCTCTTGTTCACTCACCATGTGCACTGCAAGTAGGTTTTTTACTATATTCTGACTTTGAGAAGGAACGCTAATTGCATATGTGACATTGCTAAATATTTCTGGCTGCAGTACATCAGATTTACCGTTTAACCAAGGTGTATTCATTAATTACAAAAGTTGACCAGCAGATGAGAAAACAAGTAGAGAAGTAGCAACTCATTATTAGTGAGAAAATTCAGAAAACATGGTTATTCTTAGTTTGGTAATCTCTTGTTTTTGTGGGCATAGAGTAATTTTCTAGTGAGAGTTTTGGATGAAATAGAAGCAGTTAGTAGACACCTTAATCAAATGAAGATGTTAAATTACAGATATGACAACCAAAACTTCTGAAAAGATAAAGATGGCCCAAAGATAGCCTTTTCTAATAATGGATACTGTAATTAGAATTAGTGGATAAAGTTTCTAGCATTTTCTCAAAAAAATTTTTTAAGATCAGAAACTAATGATTTTATGTATATAGAAAGCATTTCTTGTTCTCTTGAAATGACATAAAGGGTACTAGTTTATCTTTTGAGAGATCGGTAAAGGATACTTTAAAATACTTTCATAAAAGGGGCACATGGGTGACTTGGTTAAGTGTCTGCCTTTGGCTCAGGTCATGATCTCAGAGTCCTGGGATCAAGACCCATGCGGTGGGCTCCCTGCTCAGCAGGTGGGTCTGCTTCTCCCTCTCCCTCTGCCCCTCACCCCTGCACGTCCTCCCCCCCCCGCACACACACACCCCGAACACCCCACTCATGTGCTAGAGCATGTGCTCTCTCTCAAATAAATAAAATCTTTTTTTTAATAGATTTTATTTATTTATTTGAGAGAGAGAGAGAGAAACAGCATGAGAGGGGAGAAGGTCAGAGGAAGAAGCAGGCTCCCCGCTGAGCCGGGAGCCCGATGTGGGACTTGATCCCAGGACTCCGGGATCATGACCTGAGCCAAAGGCAGTCGCCTAACCAACTGAGCCACCCAGGCGCCCATAAATAAAATCTTTTTATAAAAATGTTAAAAAATAAATTAAAAATACTTTCATAAAAGAAATATAAGAAGGAATATTATGGTAGGTTTTTAGGGTCTTCATATTGTTTTCAAATTTGTGAAGTGCTAATACACGTAACATTCAAGTCCTGGGGGAAACATGTACACACACACACATACATATGCATAAACAGAAAGTTAAATTAGCTAAATGCATTAGCTAAATCCAGATACTACAAATAATTCAGGTGCAGATACTATAAATAATTTTAAACTTAAAAAAAAATTTAACATGTCAGTGGAAAACTATCCACCTTCCCTAAATCTAATACTACAGCTTTTAGGGCAAGTGTCAACCTGCTGCATTTTAAAACAGTTATGTGAATGAGGGCCTCCTTAAAAGCTGAAGTTGTAAAGGGGAAAAAACTACTATACTCACTGACCCCCTAACTATATTGTTTCAAACAAGGTAGTCCAATAAGATTTAAAACTCCAGTATACATACAAGACTCCTACATCAGATTTTCCACTATATTACTCCAGCGAGTCATAGCTGTATTGTACTGTGAATGTGGAGAGAAAATTGGTTTAGAGAGTTCTGTACTCAGCCATCCCCCCCGTCCCTCCGCCACTGGAAAGATTTCTGTTAATAAAATTCTTTTCGTTAAGGGGGGGAAGGAAAGAAGAATCCTCAACAGTTTATATGCCATCATGATCTTCTGAACATTACAAGACTGAATGTTACATGATGTCACACAGATATGGTTATTGCGTAGAGAGGCATTCATTTTTTTATATAACCAAAGATAATATTTTAAGGATTATGTCATTTCTGAGAACTTTGACCTTACATTCAAGTTGATCTGTAAAGCAATGTATTGAATTTGCTGATATTTATGTTTTTCCACTGGGGAGTATGAGAAAAATTCCAAAGAACACACGCCTTGAAAACAGATGTGTTAATACAGTACAACATGTCTCGACTGCCTAATATTTCAGCCCAGAGGGACAGGCAGGCCTTCCCACCCATGTAATTGATTTGGACTGGGCTCATTGTCCTGGGAGGCTATGTATATTGCTGTCAGTGAGACTCATTACACATTCATGCTATTTTGCCACAGCAGCGTTGCAAAGGGTCATTAGGTTCCGACTCCTAGATCAGCAAAGTGGTCATTTCCAGACATCACGTGGAAACAAAAAGAAGATGCTGTGCATTTCAATTTGCACAGAATCAACTCTAGCCTCATTTTGGATGTTGTGATGGGTCAAACTGGTTTGACTTTATCAGGGCCCTAGTAAATACAGAAGCCAGAAACCCAAGCACTACTGTAAGATGTTGCCACTACCCTACAGCAAAACAACAGATAAATGAGAGAAACAATGGGAGTTGGCAGAAAAAAGAAATCCTGGAGAAGTAATCGAAAGAGTGACATTTTACTAGGGTATTAGAGCGCAGCCTCATCATTTCTTTGCCTTGCTACACTGAGGTGGGTTATAGGTGTTAATTATCACCCTATCAGTGAGAAAGACCACCAGAAATTATTCCAGACATACTAACTCTATCTCCTACCTGGCATGGTGATGGAAAGCTTAAGTCTGTAACTCTTCAAGAACCATGTGTCAGAGCTCTGCCTCTCACATTAAGGGTTTAAATATAAATTGAAATGCAGTAGCTGTTTTTATGATTTAGGAAATCATTCTGGGCTTAACATTAAATGATGCTTGTTTGCCCAATGGCACAGGCATGTTTTCAGTCATGATTAAACCTGCAAATCAGTGATGGCGTTTTTGTTAAAGAGGTGATTGGGAGGAAGAAAAGTGGATGGATTCAGACTCTCTTTATGTTATACTGGGAAGAATAGAAATGACAGCTGGCTCAATGTTGGCAGCTGTGGTTGCCAGAAATAATATTTTTGCCTATTCTTGTGATTCTGGACAGCCATAGGAGAGGTAGTTGAGCCAGTTATATTCCATGACTCTGGGGGCGGTATTGCCCAATACTTTCTTGTCAGTCATTCTTGGTGGGGGGTGGGGGGGGTATTTTTACAAAGGAGCAGTATGATGGCTTTAAATTGCCCCTGTTCCTTGAGGGGTTATCAGTAGCAGCAACTGATAATCAACTGTTGATAAATTTTAATGTGTACTTGTGAGTGTGTGTTTGTGTATGTGTGTGTGTTTGTGTGTGGGGGAGAGAGACAGAGACAGAGACAGAGGGAGAAGGAGACAGAGAGACAGAGAATGTGTGCCACAGGAGGACAGAGTAAGATCAGGGGTGCGGGCCCTCCCGTGTACTTGCCTTTTAGTGAAAACATGTCAGCCAAGTGTGCTGTCTCTACAGCAAGAGCTGTACAATGTGTGTCTAAGGCTTACTTAGACTTCCATGAAGATAGAGCCTGGTTGGGGTAGGAGAGGTCCCACAAATATTAACACCACAGATTTATGCTATTCTTATCTGAAGTTCAGTAATTTTTGTGAATAAGTGTTTCTCAGTTTGTGGTATAGCCTAGATTCGTTTTGGAATTGGAGTTTTGGAATGTTGGTTGCCTTCTGGGGAGAGGATTTGAGGACTTGTTGATCTCCTTGCTCTGTCATGCTAGAAATTATCTCTGCCAATCATCTTTTTTTAATATATCAAGAATATTTCATTTTTATTCTTTTTAACTGTACTGATAGAAATATTTTTAAATTTCATAGTCTAGTTTATGTTCTTTTCCTAAGAATAAGGTGTTGTTTATTACTGAATAATAAATTACCCCCAAACCTAGAGGCTTAAAATAACATTTATTGTTTCACAGTTTATGCTTGTCAGGAATCCCATCATGGTTCAGCTAGGTCATCATGCTCAGGGTCTCTGGTTGTCACCAAGTAGTCAGTCAGGACTGCAATCATCTCCAGGTGTGACTGGGGGAAGATTCTCTTTGAAGCTGAGTCATGATGACTGGCAAGCTTCACATCCGCACTGGCTAGTCCCTAGAGACAAAAGTCCCTTGCCACATGACAGCTTACAACATGATAACCAGCTTCCCTTAGAGCAAGCAAGCAAGAGAAGAAGAGTGAGCACCCAAGAAGAAAGCCACGGAATCCTTGCAACATAATTTTGGAGGTGAAATCCTATTACTTATGCTATATTCTGTTTGTTAGAAGTGAGTCGTTAGGTCTAGCCCAAACTCAAAGGGAGAAGTTTACATGAGGACATTCACACCAGAAGGAGGGAACCCTGGAGGGTCATTTTTAGAAGCTATTTACCAACGGCTTTATTGAAAAAAAGAACTGACAGTTTACGAAGTTTTTATAAAATCTCAAGCAGGAAAACAATTTTGTTCTTCAGATTATTTTTACCTTTAAATTTTCACCTAAGGGATCAACTTTTTGTAATTTGATGGAGTATTTGGGAATATAAAAAATGCAGAGATATAGGAGAACAAGTACACACTTAACTATATCCTGCTTTACTAACAAAACAAGGCCAGCGTAGTTCAGATCCCCCTCTGAACCTTTCTTTCCTAGGGATAATTGCTGCCCTGACTTTGGTGTTTTATTATTTTATTTTATTTTGACTTTGGTGTTTTAATTTTCAATATACTTATTTATATTTTTACTATATATAGATGTGCATTTTTAATAATATCATTTTGCTTGATTTAAAACCTCATATGAATGGTACCTCTATTCTGTACATTCATATGCTCCCCCCAAGAATATATGTTAAAAGTTGTTGGACAGAGTATTATTCATAACAGCAAAATGAGAAAAAAAAGGAAGCATCTTTGTACCCATTAATAATAGAAGTGACATAGAAATTGTGATATACTCATAAAATTAAATATTATACACA